>NW_025920117.1:726088-873255 GCF_902686445.1 Sciurus carolinensis
ATCTTGCCATAATATCCTCATCCACAGTTGTAACCATACTGTTTTATCTTTGCTAACTACATACTACAATTTTCTAGTGAGGGATTGCTACAGAAGTAGCATTCAAGATCAAATGAAACCCATGATAGTTTTCAAAAAGGAGAGTGTGCAACAAGTGTTTGTAAACTGTATGGAGTGAAATGCATATAGACACAAAATGAACCTCCCATGAAAATTAACTCATAATAGTCCATAACTGCAATTTGAGAAAACTTAAAGTATTCCAGAAGGAAACAGTATCAAATTATCACTATTTGCCAACGACATGATCCTATATTTGGAATATTCAAAAATTCCACCCTAAATCTTTTAGAACTAATAAATGAATCCAGCAAAGTAGCAGGATATAAAATCAATACCCATATGTCAAACACATTCCTATACATCCTATTCCTGCTGTAGAAGGGTAGAAACTGTCAGTGTTATGACTTTGACCACACTTTGAAGGAAATCAGCAAATATTTGAGGAATGAATATTCAGTACCTGTTTTTCTGTGCTCTCCACAATGAGCATACTGCTGGCTTTGTTTTATCCACCGTCCCATAGTGCCAGACTCACTGAAATATTCAAATCAACAGATGGGATGGTATGAGACCAACTCAGATCTGTAGTGATGTGTGGCTCCTGGAACACAATGGACTCAAAATCAGGGACCCCTCTTCGCTGTGGGTGCACTCTCAGCTATTCTGCTAAACTGTGGATAGTAGGCGAGGGCTGGAAGTGAACTGAGATTTTATGGGATCAGAACCTGGAATGCTGCAGGTTAGATGAAAGAATCTGTTCAGAGCCAATAGGGATTCTGGTTGGGGTGGCCTTCAAGGAGCAAGTTCACAGTAAGCAGAGTTTAGTCGCAGGGAGAGATGTGGGCTCTCTAAAGAGGGTGGGACATTCCAAGGGTGTAGAATGACATGAGCCAGGTTGGGGATGGTGGTGGATCTGTGCTGGAGGTAGCCCATGGAGAGGGTCTGGCTGCACATCGGGATGATCACTTATGCACAGGGGATAAGATGGCATATGGATGGGTTGAAAGTCATCTCCATTCTCCTGCTGCTCTGTCCTTTGCATCATCTATATCTCTTTCATGATTTGGTCCTAACCCTTCGTCCTTTTATCTGTGCCAGAGTTATGGTTTGAATGCTGACTTTAAAATAAAATCCAAATAACACATTTGGAACTCTACATTTCAGCAAGAAATATTGTTTTTACATTGTGCATGTGGCGCACATAGCAGCCAGCCAAGATGACCCCAAACCCTGGTGAACTCTTAAGACAGGCTCAGCCTGATATCTCCATGTCTTCAGATCAGTCCAAGCTACACATTAGGAGGCCTCACTTGGGTCAGTGATCTCCCACACACAGTCCATCCTGAGATCATCACAGCCCCTCCTTTGGTCCATGTCATCATTCCTCCCCCTTCTTTCATCCCATTTCTGGATCTTGAGGAGCAGTTGCATGAATACAGCCTTCCATCTTTTCAGGAGGGTCAATATCCTGCATATGTGCCAATTCTTCCCTAATGGGGACCCTATGCAGTTTCCTAACACTGATCATCCCTTGGACTCTGCAAATATATCACAGATTTGTTTGAGGCTTTTCCTGGTTAATAAGCACCAGTGCAGATTTATAATTGAAAGAAGAATAAGAAGAATCATTTGATATATTCTTTTATTTCTTTTGGTTCAGATAATTGAACCCAGTGGTACTTAAACACTGAGCCATGCCCCTGGCTCCTGTTTTATATTTTATTTAGAGACAGAGTCTCACTGATTTGCTAAGTGCCTCACTAAGTTGCTGAGGCTAGCTTTGAACTCAGGATACTCCTGCCTCAGGTTTCCAAGTCACTGGGATTACAGGCATGAGTCACCATGCCCAAATCACATATACTTAAAAACCCTAACATCAAGTGTCCCTCAGTGACACTTTTCTTTTGCTCTAAAGGACCAGTGTGTGCTTTATCCCAGTAAAAACTGCCTTTCCAGAACAGTTTGCTTTTTTGTATTTTCTAGAAACTGTTGCTCTGTTTTTCCTTTTCTTTCTAATCATTAAAAGTCAAAAAAGAGAGCAGCTGCCCCATAAGCTCCTTCCTGGACTCCAAGGCCCCTGGCTTGTGTGCATCCAAGGGCAGATGAGCTGCACAGCACTGCCCAATCAGGAGAGGACCTAGTTCAGAGTTTTAGGGATTCCATTCAAGGGGCAACTGCCTTTCTTCATTTAACATTGCTATAATATATGCAATACAAATAACCCTGCAGAAATTTAAGCTCTTATTATCCTTGCTCAAAAAGGTAATTGTTTTGTTTAGTGTGTATATGACACTTCATACTAATCAAAGGCTTCACAAATATCTATTAATTATAAAACCCCCAAGGGAGGTGAGGAATACAAATTCCATCCCTTTTACAGTTAATTGTGCACCTTTCCATTTTGCAAATACATGTATTTTGGGACTCTTAATAGATCAAGAAATCCCCTTGGTTCTTTTGTCTATGCCTTGGAATGTTTAAAGAAATTATCCATGATGTCAGGGAAGCCTGGGTTTAGCTGCATTATGATTTATGCTTCCCCTGCTGACTGACTGCAAAATCAGGCGTGCCCACCAGTTTTTCAAAATCTCTGTTAAGTCCTCTACCATGTTAGTGTGGCATAAAATGACAAGAACAACAATAACCAGGAGTTATTTGTACAGTGCTGTATCTTCATAAACTGGACAAGAAAAGGGCAAACAGTTTCTGTCAGAAAATTTAATTAGAGTTAGAAAGGAATATGCTTTAGAGAGATAGAGGATATGGAGTCTCCCCCAGTGTAAGAGGCCTCAATATATCAAAGGACAATCCTGTATTACTTTGACTTGCTTTGAAAAACCACTGTTTCTGGAAAGCAGTAAGAAAACACTGCAAACAGTGAATCATTTTCACCCAAATTTCAATTTAGATATTAAAAAATATGACTTTCCCCCCAAAATACAACTGTCCAAAAGCCAAGAGGGATGCAGACGGGTTTCCAGTAACTCCTCCTGGAGTCTAGATGTCACACCTCTTCTGCCTCTCTCTTCTCAGTTTTGAATGGTCTCAGGAAGATCAGGGAAGCCAGCTACGGGTTTTGCAACATCTATACCAACAGCCTCTCTCCCAAGTCTTTGCCTAGCACTTGGGCACACCTTGGTGCTCTCTGTTAAGTGGTCTCGTTATGGAGACCAAATAGACTGGTTTAGTAACTCATGACATTATTTGTATAGAAATTTTAAATATGTGCAATTTACCTAGATTTAGAGGATTATAAGTAGAATTGCTGCACACCCCTCTGGTTTTCCTTATTAAGGGAATCACAGCAGATTAGAATGTGCATTTCATTATAACATATGTTGTACTCAGAGCAATGCTGAGGGAGCATTTGCAGCATCTGTGAGGGCAAGTCATCATAAGCAGACCCACTAGGAACTGTGCTATGATATTCTCATTAACCTCTACCCCCTCTCCTTAATTTGTTAAAGGGATCAGTCAGCTTTATAATATAACTTGTATTAGCGCAATTGTAGGAGACAGAAGTCCTTAAACACTGACATGCTGACTAGCAGGCCTGCCTGGCTCAGCTGGTGAGAAGCATGCCCATCCTCCACAGCCTAGACCCTTGATGCTGGAAAACTCCTAAGTACTCAGCATGTGCACCCTGTGCTCTTCCCAGAGTGCCTTGGCTCTTAGTGGACAAGGGAAATGGCCCCTTAGAGACTGTTTCTCAGTTATAAGAGCCTGCTGTTTTGCACAGGAACATAGAATCCAATGAAATTGCAAAGCATTCATGGCCCATGGCAGCTGGAGCTGTGGGGAAAGTTGATATAATATCAATGCTTTTGTGAGCTTCTCTTCTTCTGATTGCTCTGGGAAAATGTGATCCTGGATTGGCTTCTGAGCCCTCAGAGACTGGAGGGTGTCATGGGAAGACATAGTCCTGGATTGAAGTCTCCTCCTTTTAGCCCAGTTCTGCAGCTCACTTCTAGACAAGTGCCTGAACTCTGGGGTCTCCTGCTAGGTTTGGTAACAAAGATAGGATGATCTGCCTCCCAGCTGGGCCATAGGACTGATGGTCACATGTGAGAAGGATCCCAACACTTGGTAATTGACTTTGGCTGTAATTTTTTTACATGGACAGGAAATCAACTTTTACTGAGTTAGGTTGCTGAAAGTCTAACTATGCTAACTAGTCTTATCTTTTTGTTAATTTTTTCTAAATTTGTTCTAATTAATTATATGTGGCAGCAGAATGCATTTTGACACACTGTACACAAATGAAGCATAACTTTCCATTCCTCTGGCTGTACATGGTGCTGAGTCATACAAATAGTGTAATTATACCTGTATATAGGGTAATAATTTGTCTTATTCTACCATCTTTCCCATTTCCAATGCCCCACCCATCCCCTCGCTCCCCTCTACATAATCCAAAGTTCCTTCATTCTTCCCTACCCATCCCCAACTATGAATCAGCATTCACTTATCATAAACAAACATTAAGTCTTTTGTTTTTAGGGATTAACTTATTTTGGTTGGCATATCCTCCAGTTCCATCCATTCACCTGCAAATGCCAGAATTTCATTCTACTTTAAGGCTGATTAATATTCCACTGTGTATATGTACAGTTTTTTATCCATTCATCTGTTGAAGGGCATATAGGTTGGTTTCATAGTTTAGCTAATGTGAACTGAGATTCTATAAACATGGATGTGGCTGTGTCACTGTAATATGCTGATTTTAAGTTCTTTGGGTATAAACTGAGGAATGGGATAGCTGGCTCAAATGGTGGTTTGATTCCAAGTTTTCGGAGGAAACTCCACAGTGCTTTCCATAATGGTTGCACCAATCTGCAGTCCCACCAGCAGTGTATGAGTGTAGCTTTTTCCACACACTCTCACCAACAATTATTATTGCTTATATTTTTTGTATTATTATTATTTTTTTTGATTCACTGTACCTAAATGGGGTACAACTGTTGTTTCTCTTGTTGTACATGAAGTAGAGTCACACCATTTTTGTAATCATACATGTACACAGGGTAATGATGTTTGTCTCATTCTGTTACTTTTCTTCCCCCCACTCCCTCCCACCCCTCTTTTTCCTCTTGCCATTCAGACTGGAGTGAGATGAAATCTTAGTTTTGATTTGCACTTCTCTAATTGCTAAAGGAACTGAACAGTTTTTCATATATGTTTTGATTTATTGTATTTCTTCTTCTGTGAACTGTCTCTTCAGTTCCTTAGCCCATTTATTGATTGGGTTATTTGGTCTTTTCTTGTTAAGATTTTGTCTTCTTTATATATCATGGTGATTAGTGCTCTATCTGAGGTGTATGAGTGGTGAAGATTCTGTAGGCTCTCTCTTAACATTATTGATTTTTCCTTTGGTGAGAAGAATTCTTTTAGTTTGAATGTATCCCATTTAATTATTCTTAATTTTACTTCTTTCACTTTAGGAGTTTTGTTTAGGAAGTCATGTCCTAAGACAGTATGATGAAGATTTGGGCCTACTTTTACTTCTATTAGGGGTGGGGTCTCTGTTCTAGTGTCTATGTCTTTGATCCACTTTGAGTTGACTTTTGTGCAGGGTGAGAGATAAGAATTTGATTTCATTATGTTACATGTGACTTTCCAGTTTTCCCAGCACCATTTGTTGAATAGGCAATCTTTTCTCCTATGCATGTTCCCAGTGCCTTTGTCTAGTATGAGATAACTGCATTTATGTGGGTTTTTCTCTGTGTCTTCAATTTTGTACCATTGTTCCGCAAGTCTATTTTGGTGCAAATACCATGCCACTTTTGTTACTATTTCTCTGTAATATAGTTTAACGTCTGATATTGTGATGCCTCCTGCTGCATTCTTCTTGCTATTGTTTTGGCTATTTTGTGTCTCTTATTTTTCCAATGAATTTCAAGATTGCTTTTTCTAGTTCTGTGAAGAATATCATTCGGGTTTTAATAGGAATTGCATTGAATCTCTACAACACTTTTGGTAGTATAGTCATTTTGACAATGTTAATTCTGCCTATTCTAGAACATGGGAGATATTCCCATCTTCTGAAGTCTTCTTTGATTTCGTTTTTTAGTGTTCTGTAGTTTCACTGTAGAGGTCTTTCACCTCTTTTGTTAGATTGATTTTCAAATATTCTTTTTTTGAAGCTATTGGGAACGGGGTACTTTTTTAAATTTCTCTTTCAAAGGATTCATTGCTTATGTATAAAAATGCATTTGATTTATGGGTATTGATTGTATATCCTCCTTCTTTGCTGAAGTCATTTATGAGTTCTAGAAATTTTGTGGTGGAATTTTTTTTTGGATCTCCTAAATATAGAATCATGTCATGAGAAAATAGTGATAGTTTGAGTTTTTCTTTTCCTTTTTGTATTCCTTTAATTTCTTTTGTATATCTGATTGCTCTGGGTAGTTTCAAGGATGATGTTGAATACAAGGTGTAGAAAGAGGGCATCCCTGTCATTCCAATTTATAGAGTGAATGTTTTTATTTTTTATTTTTTTGCATTCAGAATGATATTGACCTTGGGCTAATAGATAGATCTTACAATGCTGAGATATGTTTCTACTACCTCTAGTTTTCCTAGTGTTTTGAGCATGAAGAGGTACTGTATTTTTTCAAATGCTTTTTCTGCATCTATTGAGATAATCACAATTCTTGTCTTTAAGTCTATTGATGTGATGAATAGGTTCATCGATTTCCTTACACACATGCCCCATGATGAAGTGAAGTGAGGTCATCAGTAGCCTACATATAGTCCTCAGCCAAGTTTGGGAAAGGAAAACCAAGTGTCGTGGGTTTGGGACCAACCTTCAAGGGTACATTGTCCTCTAGCACTCCAGAAACCTGACCCCAAGCAAGCCTGCTCAAAAAAAGAAAAAATTAAGCTTTCCTGTAAAAATCCACTCTCTCTGGGTACCTCACAGGAAGAGTGTTCACTGCTAGATTAAAAAGGAACATTTTGGTTTCCCAGAGATCTGCTGGGCTGTCCTGGTATGTGATAGAGGTTAGCCTGCTTGCAGGATTTTCTGCACAGACCATGAGCAGTGATTGATCGTGTGGTGCTGGGGTTGTGGCATTGGTATTGAGGTCAGGGAAGACCTTCAGGGTCGTTATGCCCCATACCACCTGTGTGGGGCTCTGCCAGAGTCTGGACCCCCATGCTAGGCCCTGTGAGAACCAAAGATGGTCCCTGACTCCACTCCTGGCCATCCAGCCAGGGGCAAAGATGAGCAGGCTGCATGGTCCTCAGGGCTCCAAACATAGGTTGCTCACCTACCAGCATGGGAGGTTCACAGAAAGGAGAAAGCTCCTGATGGACAGAGGAATTTGGGCCTTCTCTAGAGGAGAAGGCTAGTCTCAGAGGGAGGGAATCAGTCCCGTGTGTCCAGTCAGGGTCTGAAGGAGTGGGAGCTCCATCTGGAGAAAGCATGGACACACATGTTTCTGTGGAGAGGAAGGTCACTGGTTTGGACAGGGCAAGCTTCTCTTACATAGTAGCAGAAGCACAATCTAAAAGATGACCATGGTGTGGATACCATACTGCTTCACTGGGCGTGGATGGTCCCTGGGGATTCTTGCAGTTCAGGATCAGTTTGTGTGCTGGATTTCAGATTGATCTGACAATGTCTGATTTTACCTTAAGTCCACCTGTTTCTCTTTTGTTGTTTCCTCCTCCTTAATCTCTTCCTCTGTCACCCTCAACCACCCCAATCCTGGGTCATTCCTTGACTCCTCTCAAGTGTCACTCTCTGAGAAGACAGGAAGTGCCTCCTGAAGCATATGCCACTTCCCTTGCTGCATGAACCCTGTGCTTAGGACACTTAGCAGCTCCTGGCTTATGGCCACTTTCTATTTGGCTCCCACTAGGGCTGGGACCTCCTGTAGTCTTGGTGTGGTGGGCTCTCTTGTATCATCCAGCACTCTGCAGGCCACCCAGCAGTCCAGGAGTGTGCTGCATGCCATTCTGGGCTAGGTGGGTTAGACACCTCAGCAGTGCTGCTCAGAGACTAGGAGCTCATTCAGAAGAATTTTCCAACATGGGCGTCCAATGGCTCAGGTTGGTGACTGGGGTGAAGGCTCTCATTCTGAGGAGGGAGAACCAGCAGGAAGTTCCCTCTTCAATTGCACAAAAACCTGACACCAGGAAGAGGCCAAGGCACCTTCCTTTCTCCCTCCATGCCTGAGACCAATATGAATTCCTGGACCAGAAGGAAAACCCAAACCCCAAGCCCAGGGTCTTTTTTTTAATCAAAGAAATTGTGAGGCTGCTTAAATTCCTCTTCCTATGAAGTTGAATATGTTCAGTGCTGGGTCTTTCCCATTACTGCCCCAGAGAAGTGGGCACCCTGCCCACCTGGGTTGCTTGGGTTGGAAGACTGCAGAGGGTAGGGTGGTTCTGCCCCCCCCCCACTCACTCACTGCTGCCCCCAGTGTTGTTTGGAGAGAGGTAAGGAAACAGTACTGAGTCATTGTTAGGTAGCTGGCTTTGGGGACGCTCAGTCTGGCAGAAAGTTAAAATGGAGGTTTGAATTTGTGGCCCTACTGAAGGTGTGATTTTGCTCTGGGTCCTTGGCATCTGGTACAGTTCTCCTGGCCTCTGCAGGTGGTGGTGTTAGGACCTGAGATGGGTCACATTTGGCCCACAGGAGACACTGTTGCATTCCTGAACCCGTGGACTCCTGCTAGGGCTGGACCCCGGCAAAATTCCAGGCACAGGAAATGGCGTGTATGGAAGGCTGACATGGAGCTGGGGGCAGAAAATATGAAACAGAGTATGTCTGGGAGAATCCAATTCTGTTGCTGTGATCCGGGGCGTCTGTAGGACGTGTCAGACATGAGGTCCCCGCCTCAGCCAGCCCCCACTGCCCCACACCATCCCCAGTTCAATTCCAGGCAGGGGGTCTGGCCAGGTGAAACTGCATCCCTTTCTGGACCAGAGACCTGTGTTCACTTTTCCAAGGATACACAGCCCGCCAGGGCCAGGGTGTGAGTCTGGCTGGTGCCAGGGGCTCTGGATGAAGGACCCTGTGGATTCCAGATGATGCAGGATGGAAACAATTCACAATGCTTCAAAACAACCTGCTGACCAGTCCTTTCTGTCACCGTGTGATTCACCAAGTATCAACTGGGGCGACTAGAGGAAGAATGAGTCTATAAAATGTGGCGTTTCTCTGCGAGCTCTTAAAAGTTTTGCACAACATATTTTATGTGTGTTTATAGAAAAAGATTCCTAGACCCAAATTGATTAAAGAAACGTGTTGCTACAGAAAGGATTGTGTCCGACTCTCCGGAGCGCAGCGCTCAGAGAGACTTGGAAAGTCAGGATCTCACATAAATAGTTGTGCCGAGTTGTTATGGCAACTGAAATGTGAAAAGTAAACAAGTTTGGGGAAAATATTTTCCCTTGTCAGGGACCATCTACAGGAGGAAGGCTTAATCCAGGGCTGGTGGGCTTGGCATAGGATGAAGGAGCAGGAATGGGGTCTCTGTGCTTGTGGGGCCAGTTCTTTCTTTTCCCTGAACAAGGATTGAGAAGAGGATGATGTGGACTGGGTCATACATGCTGTGTGACCTTGGGCCAGTGGCCAGCCCTCTCTGGACCTCAGCTTTCCTGTCTGTGGAGCGGTGTGGTTGAAGTGAATAACCATGCCGTTTAGTGACATTTGCTTTGGGGACAGGGACGTGCGTATGGATTTGAGCCTTACAAGCGCCTTCTGAGTAGAGGTGCTTTACTGGGGAACCTGGGGTCCTAGGGGGAATGGAGGCAGCCACGTAGGACTAAAGACCCTCATGGGTGGGGACAGGGCAGCTGTCACTCCAGAGTCCCAGGGCCCTCTCCAAACAGGGGCGTCTGTAGCTCTGCCTGTCCCTGAGCTCTAGCTCCCTGCTGGACCCTGGATGAGGAGTGCCGCCCTGACACCTCGGTCTCTTTGGGACAAGCCTCAGGTGTCAGAGACCCGCTGAGGATGCTCCCAATTCCCAGGTGAGGACACTGCCCTCGTGCTCAGTCTGGGCGAGCGTGACCATGGACCCCTGGGAGCACAGAGCGTCATGTATGCACCGTGAGCATGTGCCCCGTGCCCACCCATGTGCCTGCCTGGTCGTGTGAGTGTGCCCGGGGCCTGCCCACCGTGTGTGCACGTGCGTGTGCGCGGAACTCTGCAAGCACGTGGAAGCCACCCCCTTCTGAATGTGGTCGGCCTGCCCCGTGTCTGTGCAGGGACCTCAGGTCCCCGAGGTTGGAGGAGTGGCCGTCTAGCAGACGAGGCTGGGGCTTGGCGGCCTCTCCTTCCTGGGGTGGCCCCTGCCCTCTGGTTCCTCCAGGGAGAAGCTGGGCCCGGTGGGTGCACCTGCCCGCTCCCCAGTCGGCTCAGGGATGCCCATCCCCAGCCGCCACCCCTGTGCCAGGCTGGACTCACACACGCCAGCCTCTGCCTCCGAGAGCCTGGTGAAGGGAGGCCCCGAGGCCCACCCACTGGGCAGAGTGGTTCCTCCAGGTTGAGGCTGTCACCCCGGCTCTGCCTCGGAGGCTGGCCTGGTGCCAACGGCCAGGGGCAGGACCTGGGGGCAGGAGGAGGGGGCCTGCCATCAGAGTCTGTGGACTGTTTCCAAAGAGGCAAGAGCAGGTGCGCATGCACAGCGCCCAGCCACCCGCGCCCGCCCGTTGACCTGTCTTCAGATGCATGTGTACCTGTCTCCCCCATCTGTCCGTCCTTCCAACCATGTGTCTGTCCTGTCCATCTGATCTGATCTGTTTGGTGCACGCATGTGTCTGTATCATTTTTGTCCATCCATCCATTCATCTGTCCATCCCTCTATCTATGCATTCCCTTCCTCTGTCTGTCTCGTCCCTCAGCATGTGTTCCTCTGGCCTTCCCTACTCCTGTCCATTTTCCATCCTTCCTGTTTGTCTGTCTGGCTCCCTCTTTCATCTGTCTACCTACAAACAGAAAGACAGACAGATGCAGCAGGACCAAGAGGCAGAGACCTGGGCCTGGTCTCCATAGCTCCAGGGAAGCCGTGTTGGCCAGCGGCTGAGCTTGACCCCCATAGGTGGCCCTATCCCCACCCTGCTGGCCTCAGGAAACCCCTTGCCCTCTCCTGCTCCCCAGGGTGTTCTTAGGGTAGTGAGATCCTCCCACAGGTCTGGGGGCCCTCCCACCACCCTCCAGCTGCCTCAGGAGACCAACCTTATCATGAGCTGCTACCCCAAATTTGTTTTCTCCTTCCCAGTATTTGCCTGGACACACAACTTCTCCAAAGAAAAACTCTATTTCTCAGCTTCCCTTATAGCTAAATGTGGCCTGGTTGCTACATTTCAACCAAGGAGACACAAGCAGCTTGAAGGAAACCTTTTAAAAACATGGTTGGTGAATGCCGCCCTGCCTCTTCTTCCTCCTGATCCCCCTTCCTTCTGACTGGAATGTGAACATGATGGCTGACACTCAAGCAGCTCTAGTACACCAAGAGGAAAATGCTCCGTCTACAGTGTAGACTGCCTGTTGCCTCTGGAATCTGGTTGCGTGAGTGAGAAATGACCTTCTATTTTATTAAAGTCACTGGCATTTGTCTTTTCTTTCAGTCAGTCGTACTCTTAATGCACAACACAGGGGAAGGAATCTCTCTTATCTGGTCTTCCCTTGTAGAATAAGGGCATCTGAGCTGGTCAGATGGTGGACATGCAGGGAAGTCTACCCCTGCTAGGAGGTGACCACACAGGGAAGGCAGGGGCAGGGCTGGGATTGGCCCCAGATTTGGAGTCCCATGAGCTTGGGCACCTGCCCTCTCTTGGAGCGCTGGTTCCCTTTTGTGCCAGATGGACAGTCTCCCACCCAAAAGTAGCAGCCCGTCCATTTACGTGGGCCAGCACTTCCCAGCAGTCCCGTGCCCCCAGTGTCCTGGGTGTGCCCCTCCAGGAGCGAAGGCATGGCCCAGGTCAGGGCTGGGGACCAGAGACCGTGGCCCCATCTGGCCTGCGGTCCACTCGCCTCTAATGTGCTTTTGTGCAGCGACGAGGGCCGGGGGGTTGTGACAGGGACTTGTGGCTTGTAAAGCTGAAAATATTCACTACAGCCCCTGAGAGCAGCCACTTGGCAACCCCTGGAGGGACGTGGAGGGAGGAAGAGGCAGTGAGTTTGAAGCCACTTGGCCCGGAGGAGGCCCTGACTCCAGCTCTGCAGCTGTGGAGCTTGCTCCGAGGCCGCCCCCTCTGTACCCAGGCAAGTGCCTCCGCCCAGACTGGGTGGGGGAGCCTGGCGCTGTGGTGCACACCTGTCATCCCAGCCGCTAAGGAGGCTGAAGCAGGAGGATTGCAAGTTGGAGGCCACCCCTCGCATGTCCCAGGGCCTCCTTCTCGGTCGGTCTCTTTTTCTTTTCTTTTCTTTTCTTTTCTTTGCTTTTCTTTACTTTTCTTTTCTTTTCTTTTCTCTCTCTCTCTCTCTCTCTTTTTTTTTATCACAAGCAACCTCCTAGCGCATCCCAGACAATTTTGTTTTAAGGGGAACAGCCTTGCCCAGTCTCAGCCCAGGTGCCAGGAGGAGGGCTCTGGGGCCAGGCAGGTGTGCTCTCTGCATGTGGCCTCTGGCTTGTCCAGGGGTCGACGGGGAGGGTGGTGCACAGGTACCCCCACCAGCCTTGCAGGCTTCCCTGTCCAAGCCTTGGCACCTGGCCTCCATCTCTCTGTCTCCACCTCCCACCTGCTGCCTCTGACCATCATCCCCTGTCTGTCCTTGGCCCTCTGCTCCTCCTCCCTGGGGGATCCCCACCTGCGTCTCTCCCTCCCTTCCCGTCTCCCTGTCCCTCCCCAGACACTCGGCTTCCCTGCATCTGCAACTCAATAGTTCTCTTCTGGCCTGATGTGTGTTCCCATGCCTGTCCCCCTCCATGTTGCTCTGGCCCCTTCCAACCTCCCAGGGAGTGGGAAGGACCATCCTTGGGCCTGGAACCTCCTCCTCCCCACACCGAGTGCCTGGACCCCAGGGCTGCAGGGTGCCTTCTTTCCTCAAAGCCCTTGGTCCTGGCTTGTGCCCGGAGGGTCTGAGGATGGCTCAGGGTCTCTGGGCAGCTCATTCCACACCACGTCTCCTCCACATGGCAAGTGGGACCAAGAGTCCCTAGGAGTGAAGGTGGCTATAGAGGCTGGGAGGCTTGGAGGGGAGTCTGGGAGTGGAGGCTTCAAGTTGAATCTGACCAGTCTCACTCATTGTCCATGAGCTCAGAGTCCCACATGGCACACTCGTCCCACAAGCCAGTCACTCAGGAAAGGAGGACAGGACTCTACTTAAGAGTCACACTTGAGCTGGGTGTGGGGGTGCACGCCTGTCACCCCAGAAGCTCAGGAGGCTGAGGCAGGAGGATCATGAGTTTAAAACCAGCCTCAGCAACAGTGAGGCCCTAAGCAACTCAGTGAGACCTATCTCTAAATAAAATATAAAATAGGGCTGGGGAGTGCTCCTGAGTTCAATCCCTGGTTCCCCCTCCATCTACCAAAAGAAAAGAGTCAGGTTTGAGACAAACAATATTTCAAATTCTGAAGGTGCCACTTCCTAGCTGGTGACCCTGAGAAAGTCATTCAACATCTTGGAATCTTGGTTCCCTCATCTGCAAATGGAGATAATGACAGCAGCTGCCACGGGGCCCATGCAGTGTTCAGAGTGCTCAAACTAGGAAATGCATTCAGGATGCTGCCTGGCACATTCCAGCCAGACATGCCCAATGATTTTTATTATTATTATAGGAGAATCACTTTGGATCAGAGGGAAAGGGTATTTTAATTGGGGTCTTGAGGTATGTGTAGGAGTTCACTAAGCTGACAGCAAACCCTCCAGGCTGGTGGTACAGCATGAGTCAATGTCCTTTCATGGAAGAGGATGCAGAATTCCAAAGAGGGGAGGTCAGCCTTGGTAAAATGATAAACCCCAAAACAGACAGTGTGACTTGACTATAGGTTGATGTCCAGTCACTCCAGTCCTGGGCCGGGACTACTCGAGCTTCATGCAAATGCAGCTTTTCCTGCTTCTCTCACTTCCATCCCATCTGTTTCTGTTTCCTAACCCATGAGTGAGCACAGGCACCGTGCTGCCAACGCACGGGGCTGGGAGAGACATGGCATGGCGGGAGCAGCCAGGCCTGGGGAGCCTGCTCTCTGGCTGGAGCGTTCCTGGCCCGAGCCGCTTGCAGATGCTGGAAGAAATGAGGAGAATGTTCCTGCACCAGTTGACTGCTGTTTAGGTGTCTGCAGACCCAGAGTCTCGGCCCCTCACTAGCCTGGGCGGCTGCAAAGCCACGCAAGCTTGCGCTGCTGGGGTCGGTCGGTGGCTCTCACTCCTGCTTCCTTCTCGCTCTCCCTGTGCAGTGGGAATGGTGGGAACGGCTTTCCCTCTGCCTGCCCTCTGGGCGCGCTCCTCACTCTTATTTTGGAGAGTCTGTGGCATCAGAGATGCCACAGTGCCTGGGTCCTGATGCTGCCCAAGGCGGCAGCAGGCAGATGCCCAGTGGCTCCCTGGGCCTCCCTACCCCATGTCGGGCCAGGCATCTTTGCCCCTGAGTGTGGCTTCAACCTGGGGACTTGCTTCCAAAGAGCAGAAGGCAGTTGAAGGTTCACGACATGGATTCTGAGGTACAGCTGGGAAGGGCTCCTTGTTCTTGGTCTCCACCATCTCAGCTCCCAGCCTCTGAGGAGGCAGGCTGCTCCCTGGAGGACGGTGGCAAGGGACAGAGGGGGCTGCTGCCTGGTAGCCACGTGCCACCGAACCATCAGATGAGCCTGCAGCCCCAGCCGAAGCCACAAAGGGACCTTGGGAGATCCTGAGGCAGGGAGGCAGGGAGCTCCGATCCCAACCTGCAGGAGCCGTGAGATTCATACAGCTGCTGCCGACAGCCACGCTGCCCCAGTGGTTTGTTACACGGCCTGGATCACCAGCACTGTGAATTGCTGGCCACGCATGGACACCTCCAGATCTGCAGCTCCCTGCTATGTTGGGGGATGTCTGTCCCCGCCACGGCTGCCACCAGAATCGAGTCACCTTTTCCACTGGATCAAGAGGCGGTTCCCCGAAACAGACAGAGGCTCTCGCCATGTGCGCAAGGAGCCCCAAGATGCTGGACACTGGTGGAAGCTCGGGTCTGCTGCCCAGGAGCTCAGCCGACGGGTCTTCCCGGCCTGACCCCAGTCCCTGTGACAGGGTGGCGCCTGGGGCTGGGCAGGCAGGGATTTCAGAAAAGCCATTTGCATGGGATCTTGCTTCCCTGGAATCCCTGGGTGCCAGCCAGGGCCAGTCCTGCCACCAAAGTGTGGCTTGTGCCAATTTAGGTGCCCCAAGGAGGGAAGCCAAGGTGTACAGGGACACCATGACCAGGAAGCAGGAAGACGGCTGGAGGAGTCCGGGTGCCCTGGGCAGCTGGCCCTGACCCTGCATGTTTGGGTGGTGGCGGAGAAGGGTGGGGGCTGGGGTATGAGTCCTCTGGCTCTTATCCCTTGACAGGGGCTCCTGGGGCACCCACCCCACCACATCCAGTCCACACCAGGCACGCTTTGCTAGAGCAGAAGCCCTGAGCGGGGTCACAGGTGCTTGTTCTGGATGCCATTGTGGTGCCTGGGATGCGGGGACAGAGGTTCACGAGAAGGGGTACTGTCCACATCTGCACCCCGTGGACAACATAACCAGAACATCCACCTGGGTGTGTCCATCCCTCCTGCAGCTCAGCCCCTGTTGGAGTCCCCAGGCCACCTGGGATAGGCATGGGAGGCCACTCTGCAGCACCAGGCCTCCACCTGGCCTTGTCCTCCACCTGGCCTTGGCCTCCTTCTGGCCCTGACCTCTGCCTGGCCCTGGCCTCTGCCTGGCCCTGGCCTACACCTGGTCCTGGCCTCAGCCTGACCCTGGCCTCCTCCTGGCCCTGGACTCCTACTGACCCTGGCCTCGGCCTGGCCCTGGCCTCTTCTTGTCCCTGGCCTCCACACCCTGGGGCTCTCCTGGAGTCCTGCCACCTGTCCCTGTCTGGCCCTCCTCCTCCTCCCTGCCCTGATTGTCTTGGTCCCCTGCCCGATGCCTCTCATGCAGAGTTCCCCTGGTCCCTGGCAGCTCCTCTAGGATGCCCTCTGGGATGCCCTCAGGCCTGGGCTCCTGAGCTCCCAAGGTCACTGGGCTTTGAGTCCCATGGCGGGCACTCCTCGGCCACCGCTTTCTGGTGCTGGTCTTTGTGAGCTGCCCTCTCATCTCCTGCCCAGGACAAGCTCCTTCCTTCCAGAACCCTGCCCTGTTGGGCACAGCGAGGCCAGGGCCCAACAAGTCCTGGTGGAAATGGGCCTGCTCACAGGCCCTGCTGAAGGACGATAGGACCGTCTAGGAAGTCATGGCTGGACACAGAGCTGCTCCTGCTTGCCCGGCATATGGAGGACTCTGAATGGCCCCAGGGAAGCACAGAAGAGCCCGGGGCCCCGGCTGTGCTACAGCCTCCCTCTGCCATTTGTTCCCTGCCACAGGCCAACAGGTGGGCCCAGAGTTTCCCCCGCATGTGCCCAGCATGGTGCCCCCTCTGTGTCCTCTGGCTGGGAAACTCCCGCAATGAGAAGCTTAAAATGACCCCATGGTGTTCTTCTCACACCTGTGACTTGGGCAGGGCCAGCCGCACAGCCTGTCTGCTCACTGGGCACCAGAGGCTGGGCTTGGAATCATGGGAAGGTTGTCAGCCCACGTCTGGTGGTCAGTGTCAGCCGCCAGCTGGGGACCACATCTGGGCTGTCACCTGGACAGCCTGCTCCTGAGGCACGGGCTTCCTTACAGCATGGTGGCCTCCTTCCAAGGCCCCACATCCCTAGGGGAGAGGGAGAGCCAATGGACACGGGGTGCCCTCTGCCCACCAACCTTAAAGGCCATGCAGAATCCCCTTCCTCCACATCCTCCCCACTCTGGCAGGGTCGAGAGGCTGTCCATCATCACAGAAGTAACAGGTTCTGTCTTTACTCAGGAGCAACCTCAGAGTGTGAGGACACACAGCCTCCACTCCTGGAGGAGTGAGATGGGGGTGGGAGGAGTCTTGGACTGAGTGATCAGGGAGGGTCTTCCAAGGAGGCTTGAGGAGCAAGAAGGAGCCAGCAGGGGAAGAATGTTCCAGACAAAGTTTAGCCTGTGCAAAGGCCCTGAGGTCTGAAGCAACCCTGTGGCTGGAACAGCATGAGTCAGATTGGGGCCCTGTCTCAAAGGCCCCCATCAGAGTTTGGACTTGAGTCTACAGTTGACAATAAGTTCCAGCTTAAGATCACCTTATTTGACCACCAATATCTGGCATGGAGTTGGGGAAAATGTCTACATGGTACATTTTCAGAACTGTGATCCCTTTCCTTTCTTCCTTTTGGCCTCTCATCCTGACATACCCTCACCTGGGCCCCAACCTCAGGATCCCCCTCCATCTCTCCTGACTCCTGTGGCTCCTCATCTACCCTGCCAGGCCACCTGCTGTGGTTTCTGACTCTGTTCCCTGAGTGAGAGGCCCCTGTCCCCTCAGCACCCATCACCCACGTGCCCAGCCCACCCATGGCTCCCGGGGCACCCAGTCCATCCAATCTACATACACAAACCCCCAACAGAGCCCGTTGTGGCAACGGTGCCCGCCCCTCACCTACGACATCCCTGGGTGTGCCTGGGTCTGTGCCCAGGAATCACGGAGATCATGTTGCCTCGGTGACAGTTTAACCAGGTCTTGGGTATCAGGGGCATCACTGCGCATCTGCTCCTGGGACCACAAAGGAGATGACATCCAGGCTTCGCCCTGGGGATGTGACCCACCAGGCGGGTCTGGAGACAGCAGGGACCGGGGAGGGGCCAGCCAGGCCGGGTGGCGTCCAGACGTGGAGGAGAGGAGGCAAGGAGGGGCTACTGCCCACCAGGCTGCCTCTGGGGACACGCCTGGCCTTCGTGCCCCTCCCTTTCTGTGTCCAAGGACGTCTGTCACCTTGAACATCAGGTCTGTCCCTGTGCATATGGACTTATGCCTTGAGGGACCAGCCAGCATGGCCAGGGAACAGACTCTGGTGTCCTGGGAAGAGTCTTCAGTGGGGTTCCCTGAACACAGGACCTGATACCCAGACCTGGTGACAGGGTGCATTGGAGGAACCTGCAGGATGCAGTACTGAGCCCAGGGAGGCATCAGAAAGGAGGCTGGTTCCAGGGGAGAGTGGTTGTTGGTCTGAAGGCTGCCCCAGCAACTGGGATTCCCATGGCTGGGACCTCCTGAGGAGTGGCGGGAAGGGTCTGAGCCTTGAAACCCCAAGGCGGGAAAAGAGGGAGTGCACACTGCTGGGGTGCCGGCCACCACAAGCAGTGTCCTCTATGGGGCTCTGGGACCCATGGGGGCTGTGGCAGGTAGACCCAGGGACAACTCCTGCAGCCTGCGTGGGGAGTGGAGGCCAGCCGGGGGGTCAGGGTGGGCACTCTGGAGGAGGCCACACAGGGGGTGAAATCTGACAGCTAAGGGGGTGGGGGCAGCCAGCAGAGAGCATTCCAGGAAGGGGGAGGGGACAGCACATGCAAAAGCCCAGGGTCGGGAAGTGGGTGGGGCTTTATTTTTTTTGGTACCAAGGATTGAACCCAGGGTGCTTATCCACCAAGCCACATCCCCAGTCCTATTTTATATTTTATTTAGAGACAGGGTCTCACTGAACTGTGTAGGGCCTCACTAAGTTGCTGAGGCTGGTTTTGAACTCGCAATCCTTCTGCCTCAGCCTCCTGAGCTGCTGGGATGACAGGTGTGTGCCACCATGCCTAGTGAGGGTGCAATAAGGGTAAGGGGGGGACAGGAACCTGCTGCTTAAGTTTTCCAGGCTGTAGAGGACACTAGGGTTGTCCCCATTACTCTCTGCATCTGCAGGAACAAGTGACGTCCCTCTCCAGACCCAGGTCTCCTTGCAGCCCCATAGAACACAGAGCCACACCCACCAGGGCTGTGAGGAGGAAGAGAGAAGGTCACCTTTGCAATGCTGGCTGACATAGAGCTTTCTGCATGGCAGGTGCCCCCAAACCCTTCCTTTCTTCCTCTCCCTGCTCTGTTCCTGCCTTTTGAGTTCAGAGTCCTGTCTCGCCATGGCCAAATACATCTCAGGGGGAAGTGGCCTGTGCCTGCATTATTGATCAATGGCAGTGGGAGAAGAACGGCCACCTGGCCTTGGCCTGGAATAGGCCCTTCTCTGCAGGCTGGGACATGAGTACCTGCCCAGCCACACTGCAAACTGGTGAGCACTGTGCACAGGGATGCACTGCAGACATCAGTGCCCTGCGACCATGAGTGCTGAACTCTGTCAAGGCCTTTCCTCTCCCGTGCCAGCTGTGATGCAAAGGGATGCTTCAGTGCCGCCTCTCGCATCATGAGACTCCCACCGAGACCTTGTCTCAAGTTCTTCCTTCATTAGGTCCTGAGACTGAAATCCAGCCAGCGCTGCCAGAGAGGCCCTGGGTGGGGCTCTCCTGGGCTTGCGCTCAGTGGAGACCCCAGTTAGGAGTCCACTCCTTTACACCTTGGCGTGCACAAGGGGGAGACACTGTGACCACTAAATGCCAAAGCACCCGGCTAGGATAGTGGCCTGATCTGAGCTGGGCTGCCCTCCTGCCAGCCCCTGCTTCTCTGGAGGGCAGAGGAAGGGGAGTCAGAGGTGGCCCTGCTTCCTCTCTGGGCCTCCTCCTCCTTTGTATAAGTTGGCAAGTTGGTCATGGACCTCTGAGGACTTGGTCACTGGGATTTGGAAGTTCAAAATGGAATTTCTGTGGCACCCAGCACCTAGAACAGTACCTGGTACATAGCAGGCACCAAACAACTGCCAACCAGTGAATGGAGGGATGGAGGGAGGGAGGGATGGAGGGAAGGAGGGGTGGTAGAGGGATGGAGAGATGAATGATGGATGGATGGAGGGATCTATAGAGGGATGGAAGGATGGATGGATTGGTGGGTGGATGGATGATGGCTGATGGATGGATGGGTGGGTGGATGGATGGGTGGATGGATGGTGGATGGGTGGATGGGTGGATGGAAGGATGGGTGGATGGAGGGATGGGTGGATGAAAGGATGGGTGGATGGATGGGTGGATGGAGGATGGGGCTAGATGATGGATGGAGAGATTGATGGAAGGATGAATGAATGGTGAATGGATGGATGGGGATGGATGGATGGAGGGATGAATGGATGAGTGAAATGATGGATGGATGATGGATGGACAGGCAAACAGATGAGTGGGTGGGTAGGTGTGTGTGTGTGTGTGTGTGTGTGTGTGTGTGGACAGTGCGTGATTAGGTTGGTGGATGGGTAGGGGGTGTGTGTGTGAGTGGACTACAGGCTGGGCCAGTGGGATGAAGGGATGGGTGGATGAGTGCATGGGATGTTAGACGTGGGGTATTTAGAACAATGGGTAGATAATGGGCAGATTAAAACAATAAATAGGCGAGAGGGTGAATGGTTAGAAGGGACATCAGATAAACAAGTGAATGAATGAAAAGGCTGAGGATTTGCTAATGGGAGAGAACTCATGCATCTTCTCTCCAAACCTAGCCAAAGAAACATCTCCAGATCCTGGCAAAACCCTGACAGCTTCCACAGATGAACGAAGAGGGAATGAGCCTAGGTTCTGCCCCCTTTTCTGCCAAACCATCCCACACCACCACGCATCAGCTCCTGTCATGCTCCCTACATCTGAGGACACTGAACCCTAACATAGATGTCACAACCACGTCCACCCAGGGATTGGGGCAGAGAACCATCTGGCTAGAAGGTCCCCCAAACACTTTAGAATCAAAACTGGAACTAGGAGTCCGCTCAAAAAACAGGTGTTAAACACGCTGGTTCTGGAATGTTCTATACCAACTCAAAAAGATTCTGGTCAGAATGTGATGGTGATGCCCTGGCAAACCTGCTCACTTCTGCACTCCCTCTTGCTCAAGTAGCCATCCATCCACCCACCCACTACCCACCCTCCATCCATCATTCATCCACCCATCCACCCATCCATCCACCTATCCACCCTCCATTCATCTACCCACCCATCATCTATCCATCCACCCATTCATCTATCCACTCATCCACCACCCATCCATCTATCCATCCATTCATCATCCATCTGTCATCCATCCCTCTGTCAATCTCTCCATTCATCCTTCTCACATGCCCATGTTCCTGTTTACCCAACCACTTACACAGTGGTCCTTGACTGTGTCTTAATCAGTCCTGGCCTGGCCCTTAGTAGGTGTACTGACAATTTTGAGCATCAGTTGATGCAGGTGACCAGACTATGAAAGAGGAAGGAACAGAAAGGATATATACGAGGGTGGCAGGGACAGCCAGGCAGGGCCAAGTCAAGAGTGGGGCCAATGCCACCAGGCAGGGATGAGCACGAGAGCCTGAGACCAGGCGCATCCAGACCCCAACCCCACCACAGAGCCAAGTGAGCTCAGAAGGCCCTGCCCCCAGAGGTCAGTGTCTTCCCCTGTGGAGTAGAGAGAACTGTGTCTGCCCTCAAAAGTTTTGTGCAGTATTATTAGAAAGTGCATTAGTCCATGTCCTCGGCAGGAGTTTCCTAAGGTCTCTGTAACAAATCCTGCAACCCTACTGCTCAAAACAACATGAACTTATTCTCTTACAGTTCTGGAGGTCAGAGATCTGATGTGGGTCTTGCAGGCTGAAACTGAGCTTTCAGCAGACCTGTTGTGTTTGTCTGTTTTCTATTACTGTAACAAAATACATGGATACTTTATTTTTTTAAAAAGGGTTCATTTAACTCATAGTTTTGGAGGTGGAAAACAAACAGCATGGCACCAGCTCTACTCAGCTCTTTGAGGACATCCCAAATGGCATCCTGATGGGACAATGTGAAAGAAGCAGAAACCACATGGTGAGAAAGGAAGCCAGAGCTGTCAGGGAAGGCCAAGCTGGTCTTTAAACACCCCACTGCAAGAACATGACTGGAGTCCCAGGAGAACCCATCCATACCTTGCAAGGGCAGGGCCCCCAGTGATCTCCCATGAGGTGCCAACCCTTAAAGGTGCCACTACCTTTAATTGCCACCCCAAGGGCCAAGCTTCCAGCACAGGGACCTTGAGGGACACGTAAGCCATACCCAGCAGCTGTGTTCCCTCAGACCCCCCATAAGAAAGAGCCCCTCCTGTCTTTTCCCACTTCTGGAGACCACCAGCGTCCCTGGGCTCATGGCCCTTCCTCCACCTTCAGTTCTCAGCCCCACGTCCGCCATGGATCTCTCCTCTCTCACCTGGCCTCACTCACCCTCTTCTTATGGGCCCTTATGATGATGGGCAGAACCCCGGATGACACAGACCCATCTCCTCTCGAGACCCTGGACCGTCACACCTGCAAAGCCCCTTCTGCCCTAGGAGAACGACGCCGTCATGGGTGCTGGGGGCAGGAAAGGACCTTCTGGGGAGCGTCATTTTCCAACCATGTCCTCTGAGAAGATGTCAAGATGAGGCTGAGAGGCAGGAGCCAGGGGGACCATGGGCTGTGGGCATGGACGCTGGTCTGACCTCCACACTGGAGAGGGGAGGGGAGGAGGGCCTCAGGTGGCCACGAGAGTCTACGAGAGATGCAGCCAGGCCAGTGACCCCTGAGCCAGTGGCCAGTGGAGCAGCGGCTTCCTGCTGAGTGTCCCTTCACCTCCCAGGAGGGTCCAGTTCAGGCTGGAAGTGACTCTCAAGAAGCTGGACTCTGTGCTGACATGGCAGTGGCGCAGAGCAGAGCAGCTGGGACCAGCAGCCAGTCACACTCCTATGGCAGGAGCCTGGGGGCAGGGTGCTCTTGGCAGAGGTTCCTAGCACAGGTTCTGGCCTGAGATGCCATAGGAAGATGGTGGCCTGGGTCCACCATCTTCCTATGGCAGGGGGAGTGGCTGTGGTCTCACGGGAAGGCCCAGCCTCGAACCCCTGGGAGTAGGGGATGCCCCACCCAAGGGAGTACCAAGGGCACCTCAGGATTTCTTCTGGGTCTGTGAGGGAAACTCGCCAGCTCATTCTCAATGTAAAGAAATATATGTTGGGGTCCACATTCTCTGCCACTTACTTAGCAGCCATTTGTGAAGAAACCGTCTTACCCCTGCAGTCTCATAAAATGGTCTCAATTAGAATTTTCCATTCTAAACCTGGGCTGGATGATATAGGATTCTCTCTCTCATTTTCATTCTTGTTACATTATCCCTGGGATATGGATATCCTTCAAAGACATAAAGTCAGACTAATAGGATGTCCACCTGTAAGGACAAATATCTGCACACATATGTTCCAGAATGATCTCTGAATCTGAGAACAAGGCAGGCAGCCAGCTGGCAATCGTGCCCTTACTCTACACTGTTACTCTTTATAGATATTGCTAATCGATCACAGGACAACGTCTGGTGGGCTGGACCTTATCCCAACATAGGGTGATCGTATCATTGACAATGAACAGTGGGACACCTTCAAGAATGCCAAGGGACATGGCTAATAAGTATGTCTGAATCATTTATAAACAGAGATGACTGAGAGGAGCAGCCGCCTGGACATTCCACATCAACATCTATTCCACCCTGTGTTACGGGCAGCCATTACCAATCGCCCACAGATGGGCACACGAGAGCTACAGGATTTGCCTCC
Source organism: Sciurus carolinensis (assembly GCF_902686445.1). Lineage (NCBI taxonomy): Eukaryota > Metazoa > Chordata > Mammalia > Rodentia > Sciuridae > Sciurus > Sciurus carolinensis. The sequence goes on from NW_025920117.1 coordinate 749,770, forward strand.
CAGGTGTGGCCCGGTGTGACTGTGAGGGACGATGTGCCCTCAAGGACACATGGCTCAGGCCACCTCTTCTTTCGGGATGGAGTTCTGCTGGAATTGCCCCGAGGAGTGCGGGGGCCACCCAGCCCTGCAAGGAGTGACCTGCCCTTGGTTCTGCATCCTGAGCCTCCATGACAGACGTTTCCTGAGGAGGTCTGCAGGCCTTGTGACTCACAGGACATCCTCAGGAGGGGACTGTGCAGGCCTCTGTCCCTGAACCCTGAGTTTGGCAGTCCTTGGTGGTCCCTTGAAGGACAGGCAGGGGCTCCTCACCACGCCATGGGGGACGAGCTTGGGTGGAGTGATTTCCAGAAGGGGTCCCACTCAGGGTGGCAGGCGTCCTGGGTTTGGCCTCACATTCTGACCCTGTTGTGGTTGTTGTGGTTACAGGGAGCTGGGGGCTGCGGGGCTCCCCGATCCTGGTCCCTCTCATCTGAGGATTCCCAGGCATGCCCACAGGTCACAATGAAGGGGGAGCAACAGACTTCCATTGCGTGGAAGTGACCTTGGTGGACAGTCTCCACCTCCTCAATCCACAGCTGGACAAACCAAGACTCAGAGGGCTCCTCCTTGCTGGAGGTCACTGGACCAACTCAAGTCCTGAACTCCAGACTCCTGCCTCCTTCTTCTCTTTAGCCCTATCTGAACCATCTGGGAAATGGGTACAAAGAAGACTGGTTTTCTGAGTCAAGATAGCTTTCTGTGTCTGTAGAAGGTGCTAAGGGGCTGGAATAAAGACTCAAAAGCCTGATCCTAGCATGAAGGGACCAAAATGAACATTTATCCATCTCCTACTGTACGCCAGGGTGGTTCTACACTGACTTAATACAAATGCCTCATTTGGTTACCGGGGATGGAATGCAGGGGCACTTGACCACTGAGCCACCTCCCCAGTCCTATTTTGTAGTTTATTCAGAGACAGGTCTCACTGAGTTTCTTAGGGTCTCGCTTTTGCTAAGGCTGGCTTTGAACTTGCAATCCTCCTGCCTCAGCCTCCCGAAAAACTGGGATGACAGACTTGTGCCATTGCACCTGGCCCAAACTGCTTCTTATATTCCCCAGCTCCTACAAGGCAGGACCTCTGCCCATTGCACAGATGAGGAGACACACTCAGAGAGCACCAGAGTTCAGTGCAGCAGGCCGGGGCAGCAGGGCATAAACCTGAGCCTGGCCGGGGGTGGGACTGTGTCCCATCACCTGCAGCTTCCCGGAGCTACTCAGCGGGAGCTGCTCCCATTTAGCCTTTTCCCAAAGTCCACTGAGTCTCCAGATAAGATGCCTTATAAATACGTAGGACACAGAAGAAGGAGTGCATCAGGGGCTGGGGACAGACGTGGCAATTCATGAGCCTGCCTGACATCCCTGGTCTCTGCTGTGTCCTGAGCACGGCCACATTACTGAGCTGATTCTCATGGAGACAATTATTTTACAGATGGGGAAACTGAGGTTCAGAAAGCGGGGGGCCACAGAGCAAGGAGAGGGCCAAGCCAGGACTCGGTCTCCCTCCCACCCTGATGTTCTTCCTGGTTCACCTCGGTGGGGTCAAGGCCTAGGTAAGGACAAGGCCTCGGTGGGGACAATCCTGGGCTGCTCTCAGGTTCCCCAGACCAGTAAAGAACAGTGCACACCCTGTTCCTTGCTCGTCCCTGGTCGGCCTCTGGGTGGGCCACCAGGGAAGACAGCTGGAGAGGGATGTGGCTTCCAGTCTGATGAGCGCCATTATTGCCCCTTCAAAGTGCTGATCATTGTGCAGGCACGAAGCAGGCCTGGGAGATGGATGGCGCCTTCCGCCTCCCCTGCAACACCCAGGCCTGTCCACGAGGGGCCTGGGGCAGCCGGATACCCTCAGAGATTACCCTTGCTTCCCGTGCCACATCTGGACTGGGGCATGCTGACCCCACTCAGGCTTTCTCCCCTTTGCCCATGTGAGCTCAGTGGACAGCAGGCTCAGTGGACAGCAGGCACCAGCTTGGAGCCACTGCCTGTCCTGCCAGTCAGACCAGGGCCTGGCATTTAAATAAAGCCATCGTGACCAAGAAATCCTAGTAACAAGGGCGACTTGGACAGTGAGCCTGGAGCACTCGGCCAGCCGTCAGGATCTCTGTGGTCTGCACTTCTGAGCACGAGCAATGGGGCCTCAGTCCCAGGAGTCAGGGCCCAGGTGGGGCTGGGATGGGAACTGGGCCAGGAGCCATGGTGCTTCCCTTTCTGGCCCTGGGCTTCCACTCTGGTGGTGGCCTGGCCTCCTGCCTAGGGCCCTTCCTTGACATTGGACTCTGCGTGAAAGCAGTGCTCGGCAGGGTGGGCAGTGGACATGGGGCGAGAGCCATCACTTAGAACGAGCCTGACTCTCTACCTGGTACCATCAGCATGGTCTGAATCTGTGGGTGGACCTGAGGGTCCCCAGGTTGCAGACAGGAAACAAAAGCTTCCTGGATAAGGAGACCCCTGCCCTGCCCCCAGCCCAGACCCCCCACTGGAGAGGACAGGCACCCCAGGCCTCAGCCTGCACCTCGCGTGCTCTGCCGGGTGCTGGGCCACCCCGGCATGGATCCTCCTGGGGACTAGACCCCAATGCTCCCTGGCCGTGCTCCCTGTGGCCACAGCAGCTTTGCAGCTCCACAAACCAGCGGCCAGATGTTCAGTGTCCACACAGCAGGCCTCAGCTGTGGCCCTGGAGGCTGAAGGCCTCCTTGGTTGACTCCCCATGTCTAGGGGGTAGTGGGTTCAGCCCGGGGTCGAGCATATGGTGGGAAGTCACCTGGACCAAGAGCTTGCAGGAACATTCTGTGTCCATCCTCTTGGGAAGGGGGCACACCACCAACCCTGCTCTGAAGCCCCCTGTACTCACCCATGTTGGGATCACCTTGGACTGGTTTTCCTAGACTAAGAGGACGGTTCAGCTCACAGGCTGTGTGACTAGGGAAGGTTGCTTACCCTCTCTGGACCTCACTGCCTGACCTGTAAAGAGCTTATGTCAGCTGGGTCATCTTCCATGGTTGTTGGGGCTCTGAGGAGCTGGGATTCCAGTCCAGGAAGACCACTTGCCCTCCCCGCCACCGCCTTTCACAAGGCAGCCCCCTCATCCACGAATGCACTGCAGGATCCCTGTCTGTAAAACAGGTCTCACTACAGGCCCCTCAGGGGTCATGCTGCCTCTTGGCAGGCAGCTCACCCAGGGTAGCCACTGGACAAGTAGCTGCTATTGTCTGTGCATTCCCAGTGTCACAGGGCCCTGCCTACCCAGGGCATGCCACAGACTCAGTGGATGGGAGCCGCCAGGTGGGACAGCAAGTCCCAGCTGCTGTGACCTCAGCTTCCTCCTCTGCAGGGAATCCCGTGGGATTTTGGGAGAAGGGGGAGGACCAGGATAGCAATCCATAGTGACGCGCAGCCCTGCCCCCTACTTCCTCCCCCTCCTCTACCCACTCCCCCCCAGCAGTGCCCAGACACCTGGGAAGAGGGACATGGATACCAGTCGCATCCCCTCCAGGGCTGGGCTGCCCCCAGTGTCCATCTGAGGACAGGACTGAGTGACCTCCCTGCAAGCTTCTGGGTCAGGACAGAGGGTCACCAGGTCAAGACCCCTCGCCATGGCTGTGCTTCACCTGCCACGTCAGGCTCACCTTGGGAAACCTGAGCCCCAAGTCCAACCACAGTATGGGCCTGTCCTCTCCCTGGGCCTCTGTTCCCAGGCCTGTGGAATGGGGAGACTGGATGTGCCTCATGACTATCTTCTCTGGGGTCCCCAGGGATTCTGGACCTCGAGGGGGGCTCAGGGGATCTGTTGGCACAGGAGGGTGGCATCCGAGTTGGGGGGAGGGTGAGGTGGCAGGTGGTGGCTTGGACAGGGCTGTGGGTGACACCTCTCCCCTCTAAGCCCTGGCCTGACTGTTCTGACATGCAGGTGAACTTGAAGGTGAACTTGAAATGTCCCCAAGCCATGAGCCCAAAGTCCAGTTCAGCCCCATCCCAACCCAGTCCCCTGTGGGGCTGTCTAGCCAGTTCCTGGGCTCCCGTGAGTTCTGGGCCAGGGTGGCCCTGGCCAGGTCTTCTCGTGGGGGATTTGTCTGTGGGGTTTTAAGTCCATCATTTCCTGAACGGGCGCGTGTCCAGGAGACACCTGGAGCCGGTGTTTACTCACAGCACAGGAATCAGCATGCTGGCTGCCTATGTCACAGGGCCCTGTGCAAAAAGGCCACCTGAGCCCCCATTCAAACATCCTTTAGGTGGGTCTCAAGCCTAAGGTCAGGGACTCTCCCGTGAGGCCCTGCTGAGTCTGGGCCCAGCGCATCTGCACAGGTCACAGGCCCTGGAAGCTGACCCGAGGTTCTGCATGATGCTGCTGGCCCCCGGCCATGCTTCAAGGAGGCAGCAGTCAAGGGACCCAGACCCCAGCATGCCACGTGAGCTTGGACAGCAACCTTGGCCTCCCCAGGACTCAGTCTCCCCAGTGGGAAGGTGAGAGGGTCAGCTGCAATGTCCTCTAAGCCACCTGCCCGCTGGCACACTGCTCCCCTCGAAGTCCCCCTGTGACCTGCCTCCTCCAAACCTCCAGCCGGAATCAGATTACCGAGGCGACCTCCCGTGTCCAGGCGGCTGGAAATGAGTTTTAAACAAAGTCCACGTTCCTTGAGAGCTGATCCATTTCCTGAGTTCCCAAGTCCACCACGCTGCCATTTCCCAGCCAGTGCCAGGAAAGAAGCAGAGGCCAGACCCCAGCCAGCAGGTAGGTGTGCAGTTGGCCAGGGCTCCCCATCAGAGGCCCCTGTCTGCTTGGGCCTCCCTGTCTCCAGACATCAGGGGCTCCTGCAGGGGAGGAGGGTCCCGCTGGGGCACTGGGGAGGACAATCAGAATGAATCAGAGGTCAGACCCCCAGTGGGACCAGCTGACTTTAATCCCATAATGGAATCCCTGGGGGGTGGGGGGAATGGTGTTTCCAGATGTGTGTGGATAACAACACGGCTTTTATTTTATTTTATTTTTTTTTTTGGGTGCTGGGGATCGAACCCAGGGCCTTGTGCTTACAAGGCAAGCACTCTACCGACTGAGCTATCTCCCCAGCCCCACAACACGGCTTTTAGAACCATCAGCAAGTGGGTGTGCTGGGAACTGGGGCAGGGGGACTGGGGTGGGAACATTAAGACTCTGTTCCTGCAGGTTTCTGGGCCCGAGCTTGCCATACGAGCATCAATCTGTTCCAGCATTTGACTTTCAACCATGACAAAACTGTGGGCAAATTAATTGTTCTTCAGGATATTAAGCATCAGAGTCCATTAATCCTTTCTGAGCTAGATGCTTACAGAATACTAATGGGGAGGGTTCCAGGCTGCTGCGGGTGATTTTCCTGTCACCAGGGCCCCACCAGGTCCCTGCTGTCTATCTCCCCCTGGCTGGGGGTGCCCAGGGCCGAGCCCCCCAAAATCATTTGCCTACTACCTTGGTTTGCCATTAGGGGTCCAGGACAGAGGGGAACAGGTGGACCCAACCTGAGACCTCCCCCCGCCCCCACCTGGGCATCTTCTTTCCAGGAAACTGCGAGATTGTTTCATGCAAATTCCAATATCTGCATGCAGGCACACCGCTGGAGGAACACGGGAAAAATTACCAAATTATGCACGTTCAGTGGGTTTTCCTGAATCCCAGCCCTTAAAAGACACAGTGAAAAACCACGTCAGAAAAGAGTCAAGCAAGCTCTCATCACCCCCATCCCCAGGTAACTGAGGACAGAAGGGAGGAAACCTGGGGGTGGAGTGCGGGACCCAAAGCGGGTGGCAGGACTTCCCAGCTCCAGGCTGTCACCCTTGTCCAGGTGTCCTTGGGCAAGTAATTTCCCCAGTCTGCAGAGGGGAGGGCAGGGACAGGTGTGATGTCCTTTGACATGCCGGCAGGGCATGGTGGTGTGGGGTGCTCTGAGCTCAAGGCTGACCAGAGCAGAACAGCAGGGTCCCCCCTCCTGGGACATGAGGGCCCTGGGGCTTCCTCTCGCATTGCAGACCTTCCTCCTGTGGTCTTCTGCGGGGTGTACCTCTATGGCTATTCGGGGAGGCTCAGGGAGATGATTATCCATTCTACAGGCTGCAGCTCAGAGCCCTGAGGACCAAGGGACAATCCTGAGCTCTGAGAGACAGGCTGAGCTCGGTACTACTCTTGTGCAGGGACAACCTCTCCCCTGGCAGATACCTTTCCTGATCAGGTGAGGCTTAGTACCGGGCCTCACCTGGTGGGCAGCTCAGAACCCCGTGGGACAGGGTGTGTTCTTGCCTCTCATGGTCCTGGAGCACCCTGAATGCAGGGAATTCACTAGTGGGGCCTCACCCCAACTTAGCGAATCCCAGATCTACCACAAAAGGAAGCTAAAATGACTTCCGCTGCCACGGCCACCCCCACCCCCACCTGTTATGGAACTCTTAGATGTGAGAACTTTCCATGAAATTTCCAACCTACTGACCTTTGACAACCACTGTATGAGTTGGGTTCTATCTAATCTCTGCCCTTTGAGATGAGGAAATGGAGACTCGGAGAGGCTAATCCACTTGGCCAAGGTCACACAGCAAGTCAGTTGCTGTGCTGAGATGTAGACCTGCATCTGTCTGGCTTCAAAGCTCACTGGCTATACTATACATGTAGCTTATTAATCCCTCTCCCCTGCCCTCAGGGAAGGGGAGACTTCCTCACCCCCTGCCCTACTGCCTCTCTCCACCCCTTACCCATTTCTCCCAAGATGCCTTCTTGGACAGCAGTGGGCAGGGAGAAAATCGAGCCTGCTACTTGGTAACTGCATGGATATTTACGTGCGTATAAACACCACACACGCCTTCTGCACGATTTGGAGCTAAATGCAGTGTTACTTATTTAATGCACATGTAACACTCGAGAATATTACACCTATTAGAACTAGCGGACAATTAATACTCCAGGACCGCCACCATGTCCCATAGGCACCGGCTTGGAATCGTTTCTGCACGGAGCCGACTGCCCCGAAGACGCCCCCACCCATAGCCTGTCCACCACCCACCTCCTTGCGTGGGGCTTCTTTCTCCTTTTTTACGTTTGCTATATTTTATCCCCGGTACCTCTTCTCTAATTAATCTGGCAATTTGGCATCCTTGATTGGGAAAATTATTATAAATAAAACACCATATTATACATCAGATTATGTAAAGAAATTTCTGTTTTGTTGGCATTTTGCACAAAAGAACTCTCTAATCTCTGTGCGGCCGATGCTAGTGCGTCATGAAACATTTTAAATTTCTTGCTTCTTCTCACATGTCTTGTTTTAATGCTCATAAATGAAAGAAAAGTCACCTTTTCCAGGAAGCACCCCAGATTGCTCCACTCTATTCTAATGCTTTTCTCTGTGGATAGGATCTAGGAGGAGCTAGTTGTCCCCCCTTTGGGGCATCCCAGGCCTTAGAGATGAGAGAAAAGATCCAGAGATTTTTTTTAAACTTGCTCTGCTCTTTGGAGCTGCCGAGGATGAAATAAGATTTGTGTGTTGTGCAAACCTGCACCTGAGTCTCCGCTGCACATCCATCTTTCCATCTGTCAAATGGCCACGTGACTTCTTTAGTGATGGCTTGTCCATCCTCACGTGCCAAGGCTCCCAGCTCACACAGGGTCCTGTAGTAAATGACATAACACCCGGAATAGTCCATAAATTAGGCACTTCCTACCATTGCAGAAATAGTTGTTGAGCACCTACTGTATACGATGATGACTAAGATGGGCACCAAACCTGCTTCCACAGGCTTCCACTGTAATAAGGCTGATGGTGATAAACCCACAGGAAGATAGAGGATCCTGGTTTTTGCTTCCTATTAGGAAAGGAGTTTCTGGTCGACAGGGTGGTGATGGGTGGGTGCTTTCCTAGGGTGGTGAAGAGGGGCTTGCCCAGGAGGTGCCTTAGAAGCAGGGACATGAACACAGGGCAGAGTGGACCTCAGGGAGGAGGAGGCTGACCCTCCTGGGATCAGTGCCTCACTGCCTGTCCATCACCATCCCGCGAGCCCGCTGGGGGGCTGCAGGAGAGTGTTCCAAAGTGGGACAGGAAGGAGCGCTGGGAATGTCCGTCTCTGCCCTGAGGGAAAGAAGTCCTCAGCCAATGACCGACCAGTGCCAGGTATCAATGCCCGGCTCCCTTGCTGACCCCCGGGTGATGACATTGAAAGGGGCATTCTGCAGGGTCCCCTGCTTGCCTGAGCCCAAACCTGCCATTTAGTGCAGCCAAACTTCACTGCTGACCCTTTTGAGAGCCCTTCCTTGGTCCCTGCTTCTGCTTCCTGGACTCCATCCCAGATCAGCAGGTCCAGGGGTGCTTATCTGGGGCTCAGCTGCTGGCCCAGCAGGTTAGCAAGTGGTTGATCTCCCTGGACCCCTGACTAGGGTTCCCTGAGATTCCTTCAGACCCCTCCCCAAGTCCCCAGTGGCCCCTGGACCCTATGTCCTCAGGCTAGGGGGATGAGCAGGGTCCCCAGGGCTGGCCTTCGGATCCACCCCCACCACTGTTTCCAAAAGGGATTAAATAAATACATCCAATGGGAGGGGGAGCCCGCCTTCACTGCCCACTGGCAGGAAATTAAATAATGCTCCTTTCTGCCGCTGAGAGCCGGAACAATCCTTGCAGAGCTGGGGCAGGTGGGTGGCTGCAGTGATTGGCAGCTCATGGCAGCCCTAAATCAAAGGAGCCGATGAAATTTCTAATAGCAGGAGTGCAAGTTCCCCTCTTGAAAGTCAGCTCATTCCAGCCTTGTGCCAAGGATATTAAGCCCAGAGGACCAGTGGTTTTGGCCAGGCTGGACACAGGCCAGAAGCCAGCTGGGCCAGGGAGATGCAGGTCTTTCCCTAGCTGCAGCCCTGACTGTTCTTGAAATGGTCCCGGGTTGAGCTCTGGGACATGCCTAGTCTGGACTTGATGGGTGTGAGTTTGTGACATGGGGCCATAGATTGCCACAGCAGGGTTTTTTTCATTTTTTTCCCCAGTTGGGCAAAACAAGGCTCAGAGGTGTTAAGTGCTCTGCTGAAGGTTGCACAGCAGGGACACAGTCTCTTTGTATGAGCAGACAGGGAAGGGGATTCAGTCAGGTCTGATTCCATGTCTCACAGTTCTAAAAGGGATTCAAACCTTGCCACACAGGGCCTGAAGCCACTTCTCAGTGTGACCAGGCCCCGTCTCTGTTCTGTTTCCTAGGCCACTCCTCAAAGAAATGAGCCAGCTCTGCATCTTTCCAGATGCCCACAGGCCATGGAAGAGAGGAGACATGTCCATAAACAACCCTCAGGAGCCTGTCATATCATCCCAAAGCCAGCTGAATGCTGAGCTCTTGAACTTGAACACCAGAATTCCTGTTTCTACCACACTGACTGTGTGATCTTGGGTGAGTTACCTATCTTCCCTGCCTTCAGCTTCCTCACCTATAGAATAGAAATAAAAAGAGCACCTGCCTCCTAGTGTCAATGTGAGGATCAAAGAAAATGATTCATGTTGAGGACACAGCACATATTGGGCCCATAGAATGCAGGCTGCCCTCTCTTACTGGCAAACCAGTCTCCCCCGCCTTCCCTTCTTCCATCTGTACATCCATATTTCCATCCATTCATTCACACATCCACCCATCCATCCATCCATCCACCCACCTATCCACCCACCAATTCAACCATCCATCCACCCACCCATCCATCCATACATCCATCCATTCATACACTCACCCATTCTCCCACCCATCCACCCATCCATCCACCCACCCATTCACCCACCCATCCACCCATCCATCCATCCATCCATCCACCCACCCATTCACCCACCCATTGATCCATCCATCCATCCATCCACTCATCCACTCACCCATCCACCCAACCATCTTTCCTTCCATCTACCTATCTACCCATCCACTCATCCACACACCCATCCATCCACTCACCCACCCACCCATCCACCCATCCATCCACCATCCATCCCCCCATCCACCCATCCATCCCCCCATCCACCCATCCACTCATCCATCCACCCATCCACCCACCCACCCATCCACCCATCCATTCACCATCCATCCACCCATCCACCCACCTATTCCATTCATCCATTCATCCATTCATGCAGCCATATTTCCAATCATCTTTTCATCCATCTGTCCACCCATCCACCTATCCATGCATTTTCTGCTGTGGCCACAGGGTCTGGCACAGGGTCAGTAACTCGATATTTAATTTCCTATAATCAGAAGGGTGACTATTGTGCTGAGTCTCTGGGTACTGGGAACCTGGCTGGTACAGGTCTCTCCCAGAATCTGTTGTCTCAAAGGCCTCAGGAAAATAGTGAATGGGGCTTCACAGAAATAGCAGGTGTCAAAAACAGACCGTAGAGGGCGGATTCGAGGCTACATGAGTGACATCTGGCCTTCCTGCTTCAGAGAGGACCTCCCTGAGGCAGGGTTCTCCCCCAAGGGAAGCAGAGGCTGTTTAGGCCAAGGGGATCTGGGAGGGCAGAGACCCTGAAGCAGAGGGGGACAGTGAGGGTGGGTCCTGGAGCCCCCTGTGGCCCAGGTACTAGGGTGGGTCAGGACACTAGGGAGATATGAGAGGAAGTGCTTGGGGTCCAATTTTGCAGATGAGCAAACTGAGCCTAGAGATAATGCCACAAGCAGAGCCAGGGTGGAGTTGGGGTTGCTGCCTTCTAGTCCAGGGTCTTCCAAGTGGGAGATGGTGCAGCCAGAGCTGAGTGGCAGGTGCGTCTTGGCTCAGAGGGTTCTTCTATGGTGCCACAGTGAGGTCTGGTGTCGGTGGAAGAAGCCGAGACCTGTGGGTTCATTTGCAGCTGGAGGCAAGGAGCCGGATTTGAACCCAGGGCCAGGTGCTGGCGCCTGGGCAGGGTGTTGGGCTGACCCTCTGGGATGCATGTTGGAATTGGGATGAAGTGAGAGCCAGGAGCCAGCCAGCTAGGTCCTCCAGGCCCTTGTGAGTGCCCTCAGCCCTGCCTGCACCTCCGAGAACAGATGCTTGGCTCTTTCTTCCTGTCCCTGTTGTCTCTGGACTCTGGTTCTGTTCCAGAGTGGGACCACACGTGTCTTTTGTGCAAACTGCAAAGCCTCTTTCTTTGTGATCTGATTGCTTTTTCTGCTTTGGAATCCAAAAATCTGACAGGAAACTTGGTGCCTGCCTGGGGTTGGAGGAGTTCCTTTTGCTCTCCTTGCGGAAGCCATTAGGGGCTGTGGCCAGGCCGGCTGGCGTGTGCATCTTGGCTGGCTCCCTCTCCACACCTGCCCGCGAAAGTGTGTCCAGCTGTCAGCCCAGAGCCCGGCCGGATGTAATGCATACCTGGCCTCTGGGAGGAGGACCGCTGCCTTGGGGCACCCTCGCCCACCAGCTCTGTGGCCAGGGCAGGGCCTGCCGCCCTGGGGGGGCTCCTGGGGCTCAGGCAGAGGGGGCCTGGGTGGACAGCAGGGGGGCTTCCTGCAGGCCTTGCCTCTGGGGATGGCAGGTGTGAGGCAGGTTGACCGAGCTGCACTGGGGGGCGTGGAGGAGAGGGCCCCTGAGGTGGGAATGTGGGGTGCCTGGAGGGTGCAGGAAAGGTACAGGGGAGAAGAGGGTGAGAAATGGAGAAAGGCAGAAAAGGAGGGTGGAGAGGAGGGGGAGGGAGAGGAAGGAGGAGAGGGAGGAAGAGGGAGAAAAAAGATTTTTTAACAGAGAGAAGCAGAGAAGAGAAAGTTAGGGGGAAGGAGACACATGGATGGATCCTGAGATGATTTTCTGGAAGTCTGAAGGAGGCAGCTGGGATCCTCCCTCAGGCAAGTGGCTGGAAACCCTTCCCGGCCATGTGACCTTGGGCAAGTCCAGGCCCTGCTGGTCCTGGTCAGTCTCCCTGTCTGTCTGGAGACTGTTGCAGGTGGTGCCTGGGAATTCTCTCCAGGGAACACTGGGGGGTGGGAGCCCGGTGACTGGCGAGGACCCTGTGCCTGGGGATCGAGGTGCATGGCTGGTCTCAGTGGATCTGGACGATCTTGTGTCCTGGCCCCGCGAGGGCCTCACTAGTGCTCTGGGCAGGTGCTGGGCTTCCCTGTGCTGGTGGTCGCTGTGTCTAGAAGCTGGGGACTGGCCGCCTCTGAGGACCACGGGATGGTGTGTGTGTCCACACCAGCCTGTGGGTCACCCCTGTCCCGGGAGACTGTCTGCAGGGTCTGGCTGGCCGTCCCTCCTGGAGAGTTCCTCCAGGGCTTCAGGTCACCAGTGACTCTGGTTGATGCCCATAGACTAGGGGACAGTGAGGCAGTGGGAGGGACAGATCCCTGTGGCCACCCCAGCTTCTTCTGGGCCCTGACCTGGGCATGGCCACAGCCCAGGCTGCCCCACAGCTGTCAGGACCCTGGGCTGAGAGGAAGGCCTTGGTCCCACCCCTGCCGTCCCTCTGCAGGGTCCTGCTGGGACTGCCTCTGGCTGTTTGCTCTGGAAGAGCAAGGTCACACCTGATGGCTCATCTTGTCACCAGTGCCCAGTACACAGTGGGTGACAACAGCCAGTGCCTTCCTGCCGTCCACTCCTCTCTCCCCTGAGCACCTAGGGCATCCATGTCCACACAGCCCTGCAGAAAAGGACGCTGTCTCCTCCAGCCGTGGGCCTCAGTGGCTCTGTCTGTAGGGGGTCCCGAGAGCTTGTGTGGCTCTGCTACAGAGGACCCATAAGCCCGCTGGCATGGTGGCCCAGGAGGAGGACCACATGGGGGTCAGTGGGGCTTCTCCCAGCCACTCAGGAGCGCTGGGCCTGGAGCCCTGAGCTTGGACGGTCCACTGAGTCAACAGCAGGTGGGGCGGCCTCAGGCTCCCCGCCGCTGACCTGGGGAGCCCAGCTCCTGTCCCGTGTTGGGCTTCCTCTGATCCTCACTCAGCCACAGGAGCAGGTCATGTCCTTGCTGGCCTCAGCAGTGGCCCTGCCTCTCCCCCACTCACTGTGGGCAGAAGTCACAGTGGGGCGGGGCCCTGCCCGGCCGCAGGGCTGAGCTTTCTCTGTGGTCGCAGCCTGGCCCCAGGACACGGTCAGGGCAACCGCTGGGATGAACCAGAGCCTGAGGGTCACGGAGGCAGAAGATGGTGGGAGCCGGGGAGGGAAGATGGGGGCTGAAGATCTGAGTCCGCCCCACCCCAGGTCACCTCCTGTCTGCACCCAGGTCCTCAGACTCAGGTGACCTCTTGGTCCCTGAATGTCCCCTGCACAGTGGGGATAGGCAGGCTCAGTGTTTGCATCCTGCTGGGAACTCCCACGTCCCCAACCCTGGAGACAAGGACCTGGGATTTTGAACCAGCCCTATGTGTCCCCAGGGATCCACAGGCTTCCCCTGGAGGTCAAAGCTCAAAATTCCAAACCAAATATTCTCTCGGTTCTAAGAAAAGGTGAATTACGTCCTACAGATAAGACCATATTCCCTGGCTGCTGGACCCTGTCCAAGGGCAGCTGGCAAATTCCTGCAGATGGTGTCCCTTGCAGTCACTCATGAAGGAGGGTTACAGAAACCACCAAGTGGAAAGAGGCAGGGAAGGGCATCGTTGGCAGTTGGAACAGAATATGCAGAGGCGCAGAGTCATGAAACAGGCTGGTGTTGACCCAGTGGTAGTTCCCTGGTCTGGAGTGAGGGATCCTTAAAGGTCAGTAGGATCATGGGTTTGGGGAAGCAAGCCTGACTGGAGTGTATTTCTGGTTGGGGGTGATTCATTTTAAACAGATTCAGTTTTAGAAATTGTGTTTGTCCTAGGATCTGGTTGGACCACTGGTGAGTTCTAAACTAGTCTGGATCTGGGTAGAATGGTTCAGAAGCTGGTGTCCATGGCAATAATCCACACCTGAGAGCCTGGTGGGCAGGGAAGAGGAGTCCAAGTTCAGAGATGTATAGAAATGGAATTTACAGCACAGCATCTGGTGACCCGTGGGAAGGGTGATAGACAGAGAGACACTGAGTGCAAGGGCCAGACTTCTGGCTTAGGGACATTCAGGGAGATGGCATTTCAATGGGAAAATCAGGGACAAATGAAGTGGGTTTAACTGGGCACAAGTCAGAATTGAGGAATGGCAATTGTATCAGTCATCAATGACCACGGTAATGCTATGTAACAAAATAGCCCAAAAAAACCACAATGGATTTTGGTCATCATCTGTTTAGCTCATGTCCATGGGTTTGACTGCCATGGACTGGGCTGGGCTGATCCAGGCTGGCTTTACCTGGCATGACTGGGACCAGTCGACTGGGTTCCATATATCTCATCCTCCAACCAGCTAACACTTGTGTGTTCTTTAGGCCATAGCACGTGCCCAAAGCCAGAGCAAGCCAATCAGAAAATCCCTTTTAAATCCTGTTTGTGTCACATTTGCTAGTATCACAATGGTCAAAGCCAGGGTCAGGGTCAGGGACACTGTGGACACCTGGTCAAGGCTGTGGATGTGGGAAGCAGGGCCCGTGAGAGTTTCAGGAGCCATAAGTAGCACTGCAGATTTAGGGCTGTGGACCATGGACCTCCCTGAAACCTTGGATGGGAGGTCACAGACCACTAGGGCAGGGCTCTGTCTACTGGGACCTGGACACCTGGGAGACCCTGTCCCTCCCTTACTCCCAATCATCCTCTGCCACGGGAGAGAAACCTCTGGGCTCCTGGGGCTGGTGGATCCCTGCTTAGCATGTACATAGTAGATGCTCAGCTAAATATGGTTTTGGGAACACAGCTGGCGGTTAGCCCCTTGTGGGCCAGCACACAGACCTGGACCCAGGGTGGCCGTGGGTGACTTTGGGGCCTGGCACAGCACCTCTGCTTCCACCAAAACAAAATGGTGTCATGTTTTCATTCCAGACAGTGTTCTGGAGCCTTCTGGTACCGCTTTCCCTCCTCCCACAGTGCAGGAGGAGGAAGGGATGGTCCTGGTTTTGCAGAGAGCTTGGAGGTGCCCAAACCCAGGGTCCACGCCTGGCTGGTGAGAGGCATGGCTGGGGGCCCAGGCCAAGTCCAGCTGGGACGGCTCTTCCCATGTGGCTGGCCACACCCTGGGCGGCTGTTCCTTGTTGTGCAGCTTGAATCTGAGGTTGGGGCGGGCAGAACGTCCCCAGGCACAGTGCCTGTGTGACGGCCCCCATGGAGCCACCCAGGCCTCCTCCTCAGCCAGGGTGATTCCCTTAGAGGGTGTTTTTTTTTTTTTTTAAGACAAGAAACAGCAGGGAAATGGCTCTCCTGCTGCTTCTTGGATTTCCTTACAGGTTCTTTGCTTCTATATTTAATTTTTTTGTTTTCAATGCAGTCCAGGGGAGTTGGGGGGAGCCGTGAAGGGTTATTGATTTATTATTTATGGCAAATCATAGGTCGCTTTGCTTCTTCTGTCCTTCTCCTCCTCAGCGTCCTAAAGGACGACCCAAGGAAAGCATCAGAGTGCAGGGGTCCGGCCATGTCCCTCCTGCTCATCTCCACCTTTGCACCCAGTGGGAGCGGCCCTGAAGGTGGCCCCTTGGAGAAGAGGAAGGAGCTGGTGTGCTGTCTCCTTGGGGAAGGGGTGTGGCCCTCAGGGACACTGAGAGTGTCACCAGGCTGCTCAATGGCCCGTGGTGGGGCTGGGGGATGTGGGGCCATGTGGCTCTGAGCTGGATTCCCAGGTCAGCCAGGTACTCACTGTTGGCATCGGATCTGCTATTTTGCTGCCACCATTATTCTCCCACATACCGCTTTGCAACCCAGATTAGCCTGCAAACCTTCTGAACCTCCTCGCCAGTCAGGGTCCCTTGTTACTAGCCAGTGACATTCCCAGACTTAAGAATAGCTCCGCCGCCATCCTCCCCCCTTACTCTGGGGCAGACACTCTGCCTGTCCACTTAATAAAAATCTCTTGCCTGAGTTCCCACGTCTGGAGTGGTTTTTTGGGTTCTCTCATGTACTGTGTGACCTGGACTCTGGTGTCCCCCTCTGAGACTGTTTTTTCCTCTGTGCACACCTCCTGAATCAGGAAGTCATTAAGATAATGCTCAGTGCATGTTAATGTAGAGAATTGGCTCTCATTTAATAGATTTTTAAAAATCCCTGTGCACCCATTTCTCCATCCACCCACCCACCCACTCACCCATCATCCATGCACCCATGTGCAAGGGTCCTGTGGTGAGCAGCGCCTGCTGCCAGAGCCCCAGAGGAAGTTCCACAGTGGGCAGAGGGTGGAGGTGGGGACAGAACGGCTGCAGGGGAAGGGTAGGGTTGGTCTTGAGATTTCAGGAGAATACTGGTCTATATTCTAGGATTCTAGAAGCTATGAAAGGATGAGACCTAGGTTTTTGAGAACTCCCTGATTCCTCCAGTCCTGGGATGGACAGTGGATTCAGAATGGGAGACACACACAGTGGCTCCCTCTAGGTCAACCTGCCTGCCAGGGCACCCCCAGGGAATGGCTGCAGCCAGCATAGCCTGCTGGGACACAGGGAGCCCAGAGTCCCCTGACCCCCAAGCCAGTGGGCTCATTTACATGATCCCAACTAATTCTCCCAGAGTTTGTAAATGTATGCAAACCACAATGCAGGAGAGTCCAAAATAGCAGATGCATTAGCACCCCCATGAGAATATTGTTTTATGCAAACACCCTGCTGGGCTGGCTGAGTGGGTGGGAAGAGAGGCAGCCTCCAGGACTCCAGCAAGGCCAGCCTCCTGGCCTCTCCTCCGTGGGTCCATGGGTCCTTGACCAAGCCTCTGCAGGGAAGAGGGCTCCATGGGGGACCTGGGGTGGACAGAGGCTCCTGGATGGCAGACAGGGCCCCGAGGGGGTAGGACAATGCCCCCACAGGGACCCTGCCCAGTCCTGGCCTCCATCCTCTGACCCTCCCTCCCACTTCTGGCCCTGAGAGGCTGGCCCTCCTGGTCTTTGGCACTGCCTCTTCCTGCTGAGTTCCTCTGCAGCTCTCAGCCTGACTCTGTGGCTGTTGGGGTCCTTTGTCCTTCTCTCTGCCATCTCCTGCCCCTTCCTTTCTGTCTGTCAGAATCTGCTTTCCTTCTGTTCCTGGGCCTCTTGTTCTCTGCTGCCTGACCTTCCTGCTGTGTCCCTGTCCCTCTTTCTAGTCATCCTCCCTCCCTGGAGACTGTCGTGTGTCACACAGTCTCTCTCTGTCCTGTGAGCACAGAGGCTGTCAGGCTCAGGGGTCCCCACGGACACCCCTCTCCCTGCACGATCCCTGGGGCACCCAGCCTCCCGAGCACAGCCCCGGAAGAGCCCATCTGAATGGCAGTGGGTACTGAGAGGCATCGGCCTTCCCTGCACCGCACCCAGGCTGGCCCTGCCAGCTCGGGTGGTCTAGCCTGGGCTGTGGAGCTGGGGGGACACCCATGGCCAGCCTTGGTTTCCAGCCTCCGGGAATGGGTCTCTCCCAGTGTCCGAGCCTTGGGTGGCCATGGGCACGGCCTGTGCTGCCCAGACGGTGCACTGATGTCGCTTGGGGACCATGGCTGGTGAGTGTCATCTTCTCCCAGGTAGATTCTTGTCACCTCTCCCCTGTTTCCACGTAGACTCTGGTTCTGGATTTCCTCACTTGGAAAAGAGGCAGAACATTGCTTGTGCTGCCAGGTGACCTGTGTTCTGGTCGGGTCCAGAAGGTCCCCAGGAGCCCATGGTTTGGGGCCTGGTCCCCAGGGCAGTGATGTTCAGGGGTGGGGCTTTGAGGAGGGACAGGATCTCCAGGGCTCGGACCTCGTCCTGGGTGAATCCAATGCATGGCTTTGTGATTTGAAGGGATGTCGGGGTGGATCTGGCTGGAGGAAGTGGTCGCTGGGTGCAGGCCCAGGAGGGCTCCATCCCCTGGCCTGCAGCGGGTGGCACCTTTCCTTGGCCACACCTCCACCATGATCATCCTGAGGTGATGGAGCCAGCCTCAAACCCTGAGTCCAGATGAATCTTTCCTCCCTGATTTTGTTATGCCAGCTCTTTTGGTCTCGGTGGTGAAGAGCTGACTAACACATGGACTCGGTATGTAGTAGGTGCTCAATAAACCACTTTCCTTCCTCCTCAGATGTCTGCCCCTCCCTGAGCCTGTTTCCTCCTCTGGAATAAGATCAGCACAGAGCACTCCCTGAGGTCTCTTGGTCAAGCTGGACTGAACTGGGGTTCCCAGGATGACCACAAGTCAATTGTAACTCCACAGTGCCACCAAGTGGCCACCCCAGATCGCCACAGGGCAGCCTTGGGGTCTGGTGTTAGGGACAGGGCTGTGCCTACCCCCTCCGACCCTGAGGCAACAAGGGCCATAAGGGAAGAAATCTACTCAGGGACATGACCAGAGAAAAAAGAGCAGAGCCCCTGTGCTAGATGACCCGAGTGCTGGGTGACCTTGGGGCAGTGTATTTCTCTCTCTGAGCCTCATGTTTCTCACCACATCAGACCACCCTGGATGCTTCTGCGCAGTCGCCTCCTCTGTTCCTGTGACTGTTCCAGGACTGTATCTGCTGGGTAGTTCACAGTTTTACAGAGTACCTACTCTGTGCTATCTACACAGGATGAACAATGAGGGCCACTCAATAATAGTAACTGCTGACCGTGAAAGTTTCTTGGAGTTAGGCCTGTGCTCGCCATGTGATTAGGACCAGCTCATTTAACGAACGTGAGACTGAACTTCCCAAACACTTTACAGCCATTCCCTCAGTTAAGCCTCCCAGCACAGTGAGACCTGGAGAACCGAGCCTTCTGATCGTTAAATTCATCCACCAGTTACTTTATTGAGCACCTGTGTGCTGAGCCCCATGCTTTTCCATGAAAGGCACCAGTGCCGGTTTGGACCCTGCTGGCTGGTGGTTAAGTGGGGGGGATCTGCAGTAAACAAAGAGAACACCATGGACGTGGAGTGGGGTGATTCCTTAAGAGACCTGGCGAGGCGCAGAGGAGCAGGCAGTGGAGGGGAGGAAGACGGCGTGGTCAGAAGGGCAGTGCAGAAGGTGGCATTTCCAAGGAGAATGCAGGGAAGCACCAGAAGTTGCAAAACACGAAGGTCAAGGGAGCAGCTTGTGTAAAGCCCTGTGGCCAGAACCAGCTGACATCACTGAGGGTCTGAAAGGTGGCCCTCAGTGGTCTTCAAATCTGGTACCCCCTCTGTACCCCCAGATTCCAGTGGGCGCTGAGGATGCTGGGACTCTGAGAAAATCACCAGGGAGACTCACAGAAGAGCCATGCCTGGCCCCTCTCCAGGCCCACCTAACTGGCTCTGGGGACATTGGCCTGACTCGGTCTTTGCTGTCATCTCCTGGGTGATAACAGCAGGCAGATTGGGGTCTTCCAGGCTCCAGATCTGGTTCTGCTAAACTTTCTTGACCAATGACTGAGTGCCATGTGGTTGGGCCATGTTTATTTATCTATTTATTTTGGGATAATTTTTATCAGTGTTTTTCTCCCTGTGGGCCTGGCCCTGGCCTAGGGTCCATCGGCTGCCTAACAGTCCTGGCTTATCCTAAGACCTTGGGTGACTGTGTGGCTGGCGAGTTAGTCTTGGGTGCCTCCTGGGCCAGTGTGTGATAGTGTAACCCCCAGATAGCCTTAAAGACCCACCAAGCCTGACTTAAGAACCGCCTTAGGCAGGCGCCTCTGAGCTCAGCCCAGGCGAGTCTCTGTCTGGCCTAGAGGATGACCCACTAGAGAGAGAGGGAGGCTGGGAGAGAGCACTCTGGGATGGACTGGCGATGTCTGCACTGGAGGCGGCCTGGGGGAGGTTCTGAGGAACCACTGCAGGGTGAGTCCACATCTCACATGGGTTCACCCCCAAGAGGTAGGAAGGATCCAAGTCCACCCCTGGCTGGTGACAGAAGCACACCAAGATGCCAACTCTTGACCTGTCTTCCCTCAGGAAAGGGGCCCCCACGACTGTATGAGTTGTGAACGCTGCTGGGACAAAGGATCTCAGACTGGTGGCTTGAGCCATGGGTATTTATTTCTGCCCAGCTCTGGAGGCTGCCAGCCCAGGGTCAAGATGCTGGCAGTCCGGGCATCTTGGAAGGCCTCTCTCTTAGGCTGGTAGAAGGGCATCTTCTCCCTACGGTGTCTTCCTTTTTACATCTGCTCTTCTGATAAGAAAACCTGCCATGTTGGATCAGGGCCTTCCTCAATGACCTCATTTTACCTTAATCACCTCTTTGAAGAATCCAAATGCAGTCACATTCTGAGGTACGGGGGGTTAGGACTTCAACACGGGACTTCGGTGGTGGGGTGGGGATGTGATTCAGTCCATATGGGATGGAGCCTCCACCTCAGAGGAGGGTGGAGGCCCTGGAGAATGGCCCATCCATCCAGTCATCTCTCACAATGTAACAGACACCCCATGGTCAGCGCCTAAGGAAGTGATTCATGTTCAAATCAATTATTTTCAACCTTTTCAGTGATGTTTAACGATTTGATGTGTTAATGTATTCATTTTCCTCATGGGTTTGTGAGTCACCACAGGGACCTCTGTCTCAGGAGGCGCCATCAGGGTGGCTCAATGGTGGGGAGTGGGAGTTTTGGGGGGCTTGCTCACTTGCACACCTGGGAGTCGATGCTGGCAGGACTGTTGGGAGAGACACTTGCCTGTGGCCTCTGCATGTGGTCTGGGCTTCCTCACAACATGGCGGCTGAGCCCCCAGAGCAACTGCCTCAGGGAGAACCCCAAGGGGAAGCTGGGATCTCCTCCGTGTGGCCTCATCACACAGAGTCCCTTTGGCTGCACTCCTCCGACCATGAGGTCGCCAAGACCTGCCCCCTTCCAGGGAAAGGGAGATCTGTCTGCGCTTCTCACTGGGCAAACTTCTGGAAATGTATCACTCATCCTTTTTGCAAAATATGCCTTGCCAGAATACAGATGGGGTGGGGCCGTCTCTGGGAAGGAGGTCTACCCAGGCCCACAGCACGGATGCCCTTCCTTCACCCCAGAGTGCCCAGGAACGTCGCTCCCCATGTGGGACAGTGAGGTGGACTCCTTCTCCCAGAGCCCATGGGAAGCTCAGCAGCTGGACCTCAGTCGGCCTGTAGGGTGGATTTGTCACCTGGGAGGAAAATAACTGATTTTCTGCTCTTCGCCTAACTACTTATTTGCATGTTGGCCAGTGGGGAGTTCTCAGGGGTCAGGGGTCCTCCAGGCCCCCTTCCTCTTCTTTTGTTCCTATTTCTCCTCGACTCTCTCTCTTTTTTCTCTGGTCATCTTTCCCACTGTCTGTGCCCCTTCCTCTACCTCTCTGATATTTGGGTCCTGCTGAGACCCGCCCCTGGAGGCAGCTCCTTTCTTGGATCCAGGCTTCGTGACTACTCTGCACCTGGCTTCAGTTCACCATGTCACATCCAGAAAGGGAGCTGGGAGTGAATGAGCTGGCTGCATCATTGCTTTATTTTGCTTAACAACTTTTTAAAAATTGAGATGATATTCACATAGCCCAGAATTAACCATTTAAAATGGACTTCTGCCACATTTGCAGAGGCATGCAAACACTTCCTCTACCCAGTTCCAAAACATTCTATCACTCCAAATAAGCCCTAATGCCATTAAGCAGTCACTTCCCATGCATTCACCCCTGGCAACCCCTCATCTATGTCCTGTTTCTCTGGATTTTCCAATCCTGTATATTTTGAATAAATGGAATCATGCAATATCTGACCTTGTGCATCTGGTTTCTTTTACTTAGCATAAGGTTTTCAAGGTTTATCTCATTGTAGCATGTATTAGTGCTTCATTCATTTTCACAACTGAATAATATTCCATTGTATGGACATACCATTATGTGTTTATCCATTCATTTGTTTTTGGACTTTTGGGTTATTTCCACCTTTTGCAGTGAACATCTGGGAAAAAGGATTTTAGGGGGGATTACTGTTTTTAATTATTTGGGATACATAACAAGGAGTGAAATATCTGGGTCATATGATAATTAATTTTGTGTTTAAGTTTTTGAGGGACTTCTAGACTTCCTTACCATTTGGCTGTGCAGAAATTGATCATGTGTTTAAAGGACTCATGTTGCATCCTGAAGTCTTCTGCCTACTGTCCTTCCAGGTCTTATTTGAGGGAAAGCACTTATAGCCTTGAAATGTGCACTAGCTATTCAGTAGTAAATCCTGGATGGACTATAGAGGAGAGTTTGGTGCAGCATAGGACAGGGATAGAAAGCCAAGACTCATCCTCCTGTTCATCCAATAATCCATCCTTTCACTTATCCCCCCATTCACTAATCCATCCATTCACTAATCCATCCATTCACTAATTCACCATTCACTAATTCAACATTCACTAATTCACCATTCATTAACTCATCCAGTCATTAATTCATTGTTAAAATATTTACCAGAGCACCTGCCCTATGCCAAACCCTGTGCTGGACATGGGAAGAGTTGCATAAGATACAGGTGATTCCTCAAGAGCTTATGATTGTGGGGTGAGGAAAACAGATATATTAAAAAAGCAATCAGGCCTGCAAGGTGGCTATAGCTGTAATCCCAGCACCTCAGGAGGCCAAGGCAGGAGGATCACAGAGATCATTTCTGGGAAGATAAAGCACGGAAGAATGAACAGGAATCACCCGGGGATAGGGCTGGATCAGGGCTGCCGTTCTGCTCACTTGTGAGAATCAAGAGCCCAGCACATAGTAGGTGCTCAGTAAATAATTGTCGGTTGTACCAGTGAAGATTTCCAGGGAGAGACCTGACTGTTCAGTTTCGGGCCCTTCTCAGCAGTTATCATCTGATTTAATCATACATGAATGTAAACAAAATCTTGATTCTGATTTTTTAAATGTGATCCTTTCATCTTCTGATCTTCCTCACCCATCACTGTGCTGAGAGGATTGGGGATCACGTTTGTATGAAGATGCACAACAGTTGGCAAATAAGTGTTGCTTTGAAAAATCAGGAGAAAAGCTGCCATATCAACCATATATGTACATATACATATACATATATATATATATATATAATATACATATATATATATATATATATTTTTTTTTTTTTTTTTTTTAAATCCCAGCAAGTGAACGAGGGCCTCCCTACTTCCCGCTCTGGGTTCTGCCAAGGTATTTGTCTTCCCCAGTGTTCTCCGGACCTCTCTCCCTGGCCTCCCCAAGAGAGCCTGGCAGGGGAGATGATCACTCCCGAGTCCCCCCAGCCCATATGGCACCGGGGCTTCAGTGGAAGGCCAGCGATCCCAGGATCTACTACGGACAGCACCCAGCCCAGCACGACCCTCCACAGGACGTGCAGGGGAGGCAGGTGACATGTCGATCTAAACCCTGTTTGTTTTGACTTCTACGTGCTGATTTCTTTCATGCCCCCATTTCCCCACCCACCCTCCCAATGCAAAACCCCATGTTGCTTGGAGAATGGTGTCCTGTGGGGAACGGGTACCTTGAAGTGGCATCTCCAGGGGTGGGTGTGGCCGCAGTTGTGGCCGCTGACTGGTGGCAGGGGAAGGAGCCCAGCTGTTGGGTCCTGGAAGCCTGGGTTCCTCGCCTCCTCTGCCCAGACCAGCAGGGGGAGCCCTGGACAAGCGACTCTGCCTCCTGGACCTTGGTTTTCTCTTCTGAAAAATGGGTAAAAGAGTGGCAGCCAACTCCTAGGATGTCGTGAGCTGGGAAGGAGGAAACAGGGCAGATAAGCTCAGAGGCGGTTCCTGACCAGTGTCCATTCTGTGGCAACGCCACTTTTTGAGAGCCTGGCTGCAGATGGAGGACCCAGTGGGAGGTGGAAGCCACATCCCCATGCTAGGAGGGTCAGGCTCTGAAGCACACAGCCAGCTTGGGGTTCGCTCCATGCACCTGTGGGAGCAGAAATGGTTTTGGACCAATGACCTCAAAAGTTGGTCCTGGAACTTACATATAAGCAGCAATAGAGAACATGATGTTGACAGGGGTCTGGGGGTCAGGGACAGAGTGGCTCCTGTGTGGGGTCCCAGGTCTGCACACGACATCTGCCAACTGTCCTCGTAGGACCCTGAGCTAAAGCCACTCCATGTACTTCTGAACCATCAAAAAAACTTAAAAGATGAAAAATATTCAGAGGGCATGGAAATTTAGGAAACTTGAATCTAAGTGTCCATATGAATATATGATTTTATTTTTGTCATTTTTTTTTTTTTTTTTTTTTTTGCAGAGCTGGGGCCGGAACCCAGAGCAGGCTAGCAAGCTCCCTGCCCCCAGCCCATCCAGAAATATGGCTCCACTGGAACACGCCCCCCACCACAGTCCTCAGACTCTAGGAGTGCTACTTTGGCCACACCCTGGCCCAATTGAATATCTCTTATGGAGGCCACCTGCCTGCAAAACTGAAAATACCTAGGAAAAAATGTTTGCTGACCTCAACTATCTAGACTGTATTGAAAGCTCAAAGTAAATCCATGAGTCATGTTATCATCAAGAACCCATCTTGTAGGCAAATAAACTTCAACCCATTTACCCATCCTTCCATCCATCCATCCACCCATCCATCCACCCACCCACCCATCTACCCACCCAACCGTCCATCCACCATCTATCCATCCATCTATTCTTCCATCCATCCTTCCATTCATCCATCCTTCCACCCATCCATCCATCCATCATCCATCCTTCAATCCATCCATCCATCCATCCATCCTTCCACCCATCCATCCATCCATCCATCCATTCATCCATCCATCCTTCCATCCATCCATCCATTGACCCACCCACCCATCCATCCACCCATTCATCCATCCACCATCTGTCCAACCATCCATCCTTCCATCCATCCTTCCATATATTCATCCTTCCACCCTTCCATCCATCCATCCATCCATCCACCATCTACCATCCACCCACCCATCCATCCACCCACCCATCCATCCTTCCATCTATCCATCCACCTATCCATCCATCCTTCCACCCACCTATCATTCCATCCATCCTTCCATCCATCCACCCATCCACCCATCAACCCACCCATCCATCCACCCATCCATCCATCCACCATCCATCCACCCATCCTTCCATCCATCCTTCCATACATCCATCCTTCTACCGTTCCATCCATCCACCCATCCTTTCATACACCTTTCCATTAATCCACCCATCCATCCATCCTTCCATCCATCCATCCTTCCTTCCATCCAACCATCCACCATCCACTATCTATCCTCCATCCATCCATCTATTCATCCATCCATCCACCCACCCATCCATCCACCCACCCATCCACAAGCCATCCATCCATTCATCCATCCATCCCCCATCCATCCATTCATCCATCCTTCCATTTATCCATCCATCCATTCATCCATCTTTCCAGCCATCCACCCACCCATTCATCCACCCATTCATCCATACATCCTTCCATCCATCCATCCTCCATCCTTCCATCCATCCACCCATCCATCCACACATCCTTTTGCCCACTCACTCACTGCCTTCTCTCCTCCCTTTCATCTGCCTACCATGCTATACCCCAAGCCATCTTCCCAGTCTGGGAGGTCAAGTGAAGGGCCAGAGCCCAGGCCCCAAACCAGAGTGGTGGACTCCACATCCCACTTTTCTCCACTGTGCCCCTTGAATTCTGGTGTCTGCCCTGCCTCCAGTGCACAGTGTGGCCCCAGGCCACCCTGAAACTTAGTCTCCCCATGTGTCCTGAGAAAGAGTGGACCCCTGATTTCTAGGCTGCAGGCAGAAGAGAGGAGAGCCAAAGCCAGGGCCACCACCACCTCTCCCACTCCTGACCATTCACTCAGTCAGTAGCACAGTAGTCCCCGAGCTCCTGCTACGTGCCTTCTGGAACTCAGCTTGGGAACACAGGGGTGATGGAGAGGGACCAGGCTTCCACCCTCTGAGGAGGAAACACAGTAGCCACATCCACAAACTGATGACCCTATCTTCAGAGATGGGTGGTGAGAACCTTCTGTGGAGGACTCTGTTGCAGGGGAGGGTGGCGTGCCTGGATAGGGACCATCAGGAGGGCAGCCAGGAGGCATCCAGGAGGTCCTGATGCTTCATCTCACAACTAACCCTTCATCAGCAAGTCTTCCTGCCAAGACTGCAGGGAACAGAGTGCCAGGCAGAGGGAACAGCAAGTTCCAAGAAATGGTGATGGAATCAGACTTCTGGGGACATGGAACTGGGGTTGGGGACCTTGTCAACCACTGCTGGGGCATCCTCACATGGCTCTGTCACACGGCATTTAGTCCAGTAATTAATGACAGTGACGTCTTGTCTGCTACCTGGGAGAGCTGAAGCCTGCTGACTCTTTCTTGTAATTCTCTTTCATTTTAACAGTCTGCATCTCAAAATTATGTTCCCACATCCCAAGGCCGCTGGGTACCAGGTATATTTCTCCAAATCCCAATAAATAAATACAGTAAGTTCATGTGATTTCAGGGATTTTTATGGACCAGTCTGCAGAGGAAATGGGCTAGTTGCCTCAGAGGGACAAGCTGACGGAGCCGGAGAGGTGATTAGCTGCTAATTTATGGGGCCACTTGAAGTCTAATTATGGAGAGAGCTGAGGTGCCTTCCTCCTTGGGACCCAGACTTACATGGCACTGCAAAGGCTCCTTGGGTCAGCATCTCCCTTGTGGGGCAGACAGGAGGGAGGCTGCTGGGTCTCTGAGGGGACTTGGAGGTAAAGGCCAGAGGGTCAGAGAGCATGGGGTGTGCTGGGGGAGGCTGGGGAGGCCAGCACTGCCTCCATCATGAGCACCTCATTTCTTCCTTCTTTTTGGACTTCAGATTGAACCCAGGGGGCTTAACCCCTGAGCCACATCCCCAGACCTTTTAATTTATTATTTAGAAAGAGTCTTGCTAAGTTACATAGGACATTACTAAATTGCTGAGGCTGGTCTTGCACTTGCCAATCCTCCTGCCTCAGCCTCCCGAGGCACTGGGGTCACAGGTATGTGCCATCCTGCCTGGTGAGTCACTTCTTAGTTCTTTGGTGGATCCTGCAGCACTTTTTGAGAATCTGCTTCCATCTTGCTCTTCTGGCTGAGGTTTGCTTTGTAGATGCTCCTTAGCATATGATGGGGTTATGTTCCCAAGTCCCCATCATCCCACTCTAAGTAAAAAACCACACATTTGGAAAATGCATGAAGCTCCTGTAGTACAGGCACTGCAGGGATTCGCTCACCTCACCTCGTGATCCCTGGCCCATCTGGAAGTTGCATGGGGTGGTACCACCCAAACCCACCCAGGGAAAAGACCACAATTCAAAGTCCTGAGTACAGTTTCTACCAAAAACACGTGACTCTTACACCATCATAAAGGAAAAAGGTCTAAGTTGGACCCTTGAAATTCAGGACTATCTGTTTATGTATTTGCTCACAAGATTCCCCTCCTAGACCCATTCATTCCTTCATCCAACCATCCATCCATTTATTCAACAAACAGACCAGGAACCCCAGACTGGGTCAGGATTTGGCATAAATGTTCGGGAGATGAGTCTCTCTTCACAAACAGGGTGCTTGACAAATCATTGGTGCACAGTATATGTTTGTTGCAAGAACTCAAGGTCTCAATGCCCTAAGTCCTGGCCCTGCACAGGTGTAGACAGTGTGTGTGTGAGTGAATGTGTGTGTGTGTGTGTGTGTGTGTGTGTGTGTGTGTGTGTGTGCAGGCTCGTGCACACATGCAAGCTGAAAGTCTCCCATGTGCCAAGAGGGGAGATGCCAATGTCACTGGCAGACTACTGCCTCTGAGGCCAGGACAGCTGTGACAGCCTGGGACAGTGACTGGAATATAAGAGGTGCTCAATAAATAGATTTTGGTGATGACCCATGAATGCATATTTAAATCCAGAGTGCGGGAGCTGGCACATGGCTAGGACTAAAGACCTGCTCAACTAAACGTGGGGACAAGAGAGCCCCACTGAGTCCTGCAACGGGAAAAGCCTTACCAGACAGGTGGGGTCAGTGAGACACAGCAGGGTGGCATTGCCCGTGAGGGTCCTGGGGGGTAGGGGCTCTGCCTGGGGCATGTTCCACGAAGTTCTGGCTCTTGAGCAAGAATAGGAGCCTGACAGCTGGTTCATGTGGGGAAGGGTCTGGCGTGAGGAACGTGCCATCCACAAAGGTCGAATTAATGGGGCCTGATGTCCAGACAGCCAGAGGGTGAAGGGCCAGTGGGGAGAGGGGGACACATGCTCAAGACTGCAGAGCTTCACATGGCAGATGAGGAATTAAGATTTGCCCCAGGGGCCCTGGGGAGCCTGAGACACCACATACAGGAGGAGGACCCTGTCCTATGGGAGCCCGCAGCAATCTCTTCCCGACCTTTGGAGATGGTTAGGGCAGGACCCGCCAGCAGACCAGGAAGGAGATGGCAAGGGCCGATCCCAGCTGGGGATCCTGGGCACCAGGGAGACCCTGCATGGCTGCGCAACCTCGCTCAGCTCAGGATGCCCACGCGGAACTCTGGCCCAAGGTCTCCACCAGCCCTGTCTGCCTCACACTGAACAGAGTCTGATATCTGGAATCCTTAATTAAACCTATAATCTAATATTCAAAACAGGATTTGGGGAAAACAAAGGCTGTGTCAGGCTAAAGAGAAGCTTGCATCATGGTTGTAATGCAGCCTTGGTTTTATTCTGTGGACAGTCAGAAACAGGCGACTAGGGGGAGGGAACAGGCATAGCAATGGCTTCTGGGTCCTGTTTGGTGAGTGTATCCAAGGGGCTATGTACCGGGTGCCCATCAAATCTTGATGAGCTTGCCAGCACAGCATCATTCTCACTTCCAGGGGTGATTCGAGGCTCAGAGAGGCCCAGCAATGTTCCATATCACTAGCAGGCATATGGTGGAGCCAGATGGACCCAGATCCTTGGGTTTGCAAACCTTCCTGCTTCTCAGTCCCAGGCTCCTCTGATCCCATGGCTTGCTCCCTTCCCTCTGGTCACACATCCATCAGGAACAGGCAAACATCTTCCAAGAGTTATCCCAACAGGTCTGTGGCTGCAGCCCCTATGGACTTACACCTGGATGGTAATCTCTGGACAGTGGAATGACCCTGGGCAGCCCTGGTGGCCTTCTGGCAATGGCTTGAACCTGGTGAATCGGGGGCTTTCTTTGCCAGTCAATGGCAATGGTGCATCCCATGGAACCCAGAGAGCACCTGACAGGGAGGAGGGAGAGTGTACCTGGGAAGGTAGGCACAAAGATGGCAGGAGACCATCAACCCGTCCATCCACACATCCATCCTTCTGTTCATCCCTTCTGGAACAGAGATGCTGAGCTCATCCCGCCCAGGGCCAGCCAAGATTGGCCGACAGCCAGCTGAGCCCTGGATATGCCAGTGATCCCAACCAAGTCTTCTGGCCTCACCTCACCCAGGCTTCCTATCACCCTCTCCTGACCCCCACCCCTACCCCACATTCTGCCTGAATTCTTTCCATATTGCTCAGTCTTCCCAGAGATTGTAGGTCCTTTAATCTCCCTTGTGACTCTCTTCAGCCACTGCACAACTGTCCCATCTCTTACTCTGTAGTCTTTTTCTGAAGGACATCTGGCTAGGAGGAGCATTCTTGTGCACATGTGTTTGTTTCTTAGGACAAAAGATTTTCCGCTGATGGAATTGTTGAAACAAAGACCCCAGCCTCCTCCCCTGGTAACTGACCATTCATAATAGGGGAGCCCAGGGGAAGTGGGCGTTTCGTGTGGACATGAATGAAGCTTTGACTTGCTCTCTGGGTAGGAAAATGTGTGGCTGGAGCCCAGTGGCAGATCACAGTGGCAGATCAGAATGATGATCCCGCACCTTCACTTCCCCCTGCAACCCTTTATCATGTGACCTTGAAATCCCCTCTCAGAGGACAAGAATGACTTGCTTTCTTACAAGGACTTGGGGCATGTATGTGGGCTAACCCGGCTCTCTGCTGCCCCCTGCCATCGCCTGGAGCAGTGCACACACAGGCTGGCTTCCGGGGTGAGAAGTTGCAGCCTGCCAAGATCAGCCAGTCCTGGAGATGGCAGCAATCACAACCAGAAGCCATGGAGCCAACACAGCCTGAGCACAGCGTGCCACTCAGGTGGGTGATCCTTACCAGGCAGTATTTGGTTGAAGGATAACTGACAGGTATGCACAGCAGTGAGACCCATTTGCTTAGGGTATCCACCCCAGGCAGGGATGGCAGTCACTCAGGGCAGCACTGGACAGGTTCTAAGAGAACTCAACTGGGGAGGACATTCATGAACATTTTACCTCTGCTCATCTGTTGGAAGGCTTGCCCCTGGTGCTTGGAGGAGACACAGCACAGAGGAAGAGTTGGAAGGAGAGTGGAGGTCAGAGGCTCTTGAAGGGATACAAAGTGATGATGACTTCAGGTCCATGACCACTGGATTGTGTTCTAAACTCCCTGCCATCCAGCTAACCCTGCATGGTGAGGGATTTCTGATCAGAGAGAACAGGGTGTGTCAACTACCAAGGCAAGTGTTGACCTCAAAATAAGGCCATGCAGATTTCACCAATTGGTAACTGGCATGAAGGACATGGTGGAGAAAGTCACACCATGGTGTGGCAAAGTAACTGGATTCTGATTCTAGAAAGTCTCACTGTGAATCCCAGGTCCACTTCTACTTTTTAGTGTGATCTCTGGCTGATGTGGTCACCTCCCTGACCCTCTGTCTCCTTTTCTGTACAGCTAGGATAAGAGTATTCACCTCAGGGGTGCTGTACCCCAGATGGGGCTTCCCTCCCTGGGATGTTAGCTTCACTCCTCTTCCCTGGATGTGCTCCCTGACTGTGCTCACCATCTGTGCTCCCTGGCTGAGTTCACTTGGAAACTTCTCTGTCGGATGTCTGAACATCCCCCCTCAATAGGCCCATGCTGGCCAGCTGGTGGGGCTCAGAGGGACCAGCTGGGGAAGTCGACTTCAGGGGTTTCAACTTTTTCATTAATCAGCAACCATGACCCCTACTCAGCAGCCCCTCGAGCGACAAGCTGATATTGCCACTCTCGTGTTCCAGAGAATGTGAGTTTCAGAAGGCCACAGGGGGACCCAGATCTGACTGCTCCTAAGACAGGTTTTGTCACCACTTACACCAACGCAGCATAGGCCAAGTCAGGGAGGGCCCTGCCATTGGACTAAGAGGGAAAATACCTGCCGGGCCAGTCTCACACCCTCCATCCTGGAACTCAGGTTGAGACGCTCTGATAGGTCTCAGTTTTCCTCCCTCCAGGCCCCTTTGTGTCTTCTCTCAAAGCCCTTGGCCTTCCCATTGCCTTTAGGAACAGTGAGGATAGGCCCAGCTTGCTGCAGTAAGAAAGTAGCCCACTCAACTCTCAGCAATGGAGACAGATGTTTTCTTCTTGCTTAGGCTACAAGTTCCTGCAGGCACTGAGGTTTGGCAAGGCATGGTTCATACTCAGACACAGGACAGCTCTGGGTTTTGCAGGGTTCAGTGCAAAATGGAAACCCTTGTTTAAAAATCACTAAGCATTTTTTTTCAGGGATTACCAGGGATTAAACTCAGGGATGCTTGACCCCTGAGACACATCCTTGCCCTATTTTCTATTTTATTTAGAGACAGGGTCTTGCTGAGTTGCTTAGGGCTTCACTTTTGCTGAGGCTGGCTTTGAACTCTCGATCCTCCTGCCTCAGCCTTCTGAGCCAGGGGGATGACAGGCATGTGCCACTGCCCCTGGCTAAAATTCACTCAACATTTGAACCCGGTGATAGCAAAGCAGTCTTCTCAGTGTGGGACCATGTGGGACCATTTGTGACCACACAGGTCACCTTCCTGTGAGGCTAGAGGGGCTCAGGCGCACAGGCCAATGCTTCTGGGCTCTGCTGACATCCTAGCAGGGGACCTGGGAGTCTTGCAAGCCATACACACACCTGGAAGTGCTGGTCAGCCATTCCCTCCTGTTCCTGTGTATTTCCTGCTCTGAGTGGAAGGGTGGGGCAGGCAGGTCCGCACCCAGCCAGGCCTCTCCTGTCTGCTGTGGTCTCCCAAGGTGGGCCCCTCACCTCTTGCTTTCCCACTTCTCCAGCCAGATGAGAAGGTGTCCGTCAGGAGGACATCTTGCTGGAGCAGCGTGGGCCTCTGATCCAACGGGACTGAGGTCCAGACCCAGAGTCACAGAGGATGAGGAGGCCACCCACAACAGAGGCAGCCAGAGAGGTGCATCTGCAAGCCAAGGAGCACCAGGCTCTGCTGGCCGCTGCCCCTCACAGCCTGGGCCTCGGCCTCTCCAGGGCACTGGCGGCACTCAGCCACCCTGACCTGCTTCCCACCTCTGGGTTTAACTTGCTTTTCCTTCTGCTTCAACCCCTGGAATGAGATGGGCTCCTCCTCATCCTTCATGTCCCCACTGCTCCTTCTGGCTCTCCATCATCCCTGATCTGGCTTCTCACTTCTTCCATCAAAGCACCCTTGTGATTTCCTTCCCAACACTTTTCATCATTAGTGATGATTTTCTTTGGCTATGTCTGTGTAGTCTGTCTTTCCTACTGGCATGCAAGGTACGAGGTCCCATGATTCCCTACTTCCTGGTGCTCACACCCTCCTCCCCTGAGTGTGGGCAGGTCCTGTGACTTGCCTCTAACTGATAGAATATGGCACAAGGGATGGGTTGTCACTTTTGTGATGAAGTTGCATGAAGACCCCATCTGGTTGAGACATCCCCTCCCTTGCTGACTTTGAAGAAGCAGGTGGTCATGTTGTGAGCTGCCCCATGGAGAGACCCACAGGGCAAGATACTGATGCCAGCCTCCAGCCACCAGCCAGCAAGAAACAGAGGCTCTCAGGGCCTCAGCCTTCAAGAAATAGAAGCCTGCCAACCAAAGATTTGGGAACAAGTCCTTCCCCAATGAATCCTGATGGTGGCTCAGGGGACGTCCTGAGCAGAGCACCCCCGAGAGCAGTCTAGGACTCCAGGTCTCTGAACCTTGGGATGTGAGAAGCATCATGGTTTTAAGACTCTTGGTCTCTGGGTGATTTGTGATGCAGCAGTAGCTGACCAGTGCAGGAGCAGCCCTGCCTTGTCATGCATGCTGTTCCCGGCAGAGTCCAGTAGCCTATTTCTCTTGTATGAGATGCTCAGTGAACATAAGTTGGCAGATTTAATGCACCATGTTCAGCCAGGCTCTGTAGCTTGTTAACATGTGTGTTTGTAGTGGAGAGATTAAGTAGATAGATATATGATAGATAGATAGATAGACTGACTGATGAGGTGGGTCATAGAACCACACATATTTTGTTTATCTATTATCTATCAATCCATCCATCCATCATTTTTCTCTCTCCATCCGTCCATCTGTACTCAGTATCTGCTCCAGATCTTGGGCTTCTGCATCTGTGGATTCAATAAAAAATACTCAGGAAAAGAAGGTGAACCTGCATCAAACACGTACCCACCTCTCTTCCTCGTCCCTATTCCCTAAATGATAGAGTCTAGAAATGGTTTCCACAGCATGTACCTTGTGTCAGTTATGGTAGGTCGTCTAGACATGGTTTCCTGCAGCTGGGAGGAGGCCACAGGTCACTTGCAAATGCCCTATCACTTTACATCCGGGGCCTGCACATCTGTGCATCTGGGTATATGAGGGGCCCCTGGAACCCAGGCCCTGGGGAGGCCAAGGGACCAGCTTCTAAGGTAGAGAATGAGACTTTCCAAGGTAGACCACAGATGGCCAGAGCCAGCCTGGGCTACCGGGAGCGGTGTTTCCTACCTCCTTCCTCCTGGGTCTTCGGATCTCATTTTGTTCTGAACACTCAGCGGGGTGGGTTGAAGTGCCCTGTCACCAAGCGCTCTTTTGGCGGCAGCTTCCAGCTTTTGAAGGAAGGTGGTACAATTGCCAGGATTTCCATAGGCTCTCATATTTTGTTGTTGTTGGTGGTGTTATTCTCAAAAAAATATAAGATTGTTCAACTTAATATAATTAAAAGAGAGAGAGAGAGGGAGGGAGGCCAAGCAGGCTTCTCCTGGCCATGTCTGGTGAGTCTTCTTTACTCTTAGGAGAGAGCAAACAATTAGCCCAACTCCTCCTGCTGCAGACTCCTCTTGGAGACTAATAGCTATTTACTTAGTCCTGTCGTGATGCTGTGTTTAATATATATTCATCATGGAAACTGTGCATGTTAAATGTCAGCCTCTCATCCCAACAGCCCATGGTTCACCAGCTAGAATCCCACAAACAGCCCCAGCAGCCTGGCCTGGATACCTGGCAGAGCCCAGGGTGGGCCATTTGGCGGGTCCTGCCACCTCTAAGGGGTCCTACCCCTGTGAGCACCACATGGTCGCCAGGGCCAGTGTGGGTGGACAGCAGGCGGGACTCACCTGGAGGGCCAACTCATGGGCTCAAGCGGAAACAATGTGGCTACATTTGACCCCGTGCGTGGTTCTGCAGGATGTGTAACACCCGATACCAGGCAAACGCTGGATCACTTGCTGTCTCGGGTAGGGAATGCGAAGAGTGGGTCGCCCCTGTTCAGCTCAGATACAGTTCTTGTTTTCTGTGTGCTGTTGATGTGTAGTTTTTGAATCTGCTGATGCTGATGCAGAGGGCAGACTCATGTGTGTGTGTGTGAGTGTGTGTGTGCATGTGTGAGTGTGTGAGTGTGTGTGAGTGTGCATGTGTGTGTGAGTGCATGTGTGTGTGTGCGTGTGTGTGTGAGTGTGCGTGTGTGAGACACTCATAGTGCAGAGGCCGTACCTGGGTATTGGATGTGTACTTGCACCTGGGACCAGGGGCCGTGATGACGGCCTCTGCGTTTTATAGGATGTCTTTCCCAGGGTTGTATCATACATTTCCCATGACATCTGGGGTTCCTTCCGGCTCAGTTTAGCCCATTCTGAACTCCCAGCTTCACAGTGAAGGTTGGGAGGTTGGTCACTGAATCAACCAACAGACCCACTGGGCAGCACTGGGAGACCCTTAGCCTTACCCCTGGATCCTGGGGAGGAAATGAGCATAAGTGGGGCCACAGGGTGACAGGATGCCCAGAGCTGAACCCCACAGCCCAGGCCCTGTGGCTCTGGAGGAGCTACACAAATGTGCACCTACGACCTCCCCTCCAAACAGGCAGAACAGGAAGGGATGCCCCACCCCTCCTCCGAATCTCCCAGGGCCAGCTCTCTGTGGGACTTCAGAGAAGTCTTGTCACTAGGGCACTGGGGCAGAGTCCAGGATTGTCCCAGGGCTGTTTCTGCCCCATAACTTGCTGGTCCCCTTTCTACAAGATCTGAGGAGGCTCCAAGGGCCACCTGTCGGGCGGTCAGGATCTGCCACCAACCGCATCATGGAAATGCTTGAAGTTTTCATCAATTTTTGGATGATAGGAATGAGAACAGGGATGGACATGACCTGAAACGTTTTCTCTGAGGAATCAAAGCAGATGTGGGGCATTGAGTGCCTGGCGTGAGTGTAGTAAGGACTTAAGGGACGTGAGCCTGTCATTAGTATTGGCAGCAGCTGGTGGAGGAGTGGGACACTCAGCCTCAGAGGTAGTCAACACAAAAGCACAGCAAAACAAAAACCCCCCCAAAAAAGCAAAAAAAAAAAAAAAAAAAAAAAAAGCAAAAAAAACACACAGGAAACAGAAAACAAGACACCTTGAGATTTTTGCTGAAGTTACTGGGGGAAGTTTCTTCCAGTCAGGTTTTACTTTTCCTCCATGGCTTCTGTGCTAAGTAACCACCAGGGCCAAGGCCAGGCCAAATCAAGAGCTGCCTTTCCAGGGAGGGATCTGGGGGGACTGGGGCTTCAGATCCACACAGAGCCGCCTCCCTGCACCCCGGGACCTTCAGCAAGGGCCCCTCCTGGTCTCCACTCATTTTGCGGAGATCTCTCTGTTTGATAAACTGGGTTTTAAAAACAAATGTACCCCATTAGAAATAAAATGTTTCCAACCAGTTTGAAATAAAATAAAAATGTAATTACTAATGACATTTAAATGTTGTAGATACTTTACTTTTAAAAAATGCCCTTAATGTGAAATGAAGTATGACTTTCATTTAGCCTGGGAGGCATTAAGGCCTGCTCCTGGCCAGGACCTCCTCTGGCCTCAGAAGACAGCCTAAGCTTCCAGAACCATCCCTGGATGGGGAGACTGGATGAAGTTTTGCTGAGCAAGAAGGGCGTGCCTTCCAGGGATCCCTGGATCTCTAGGGATCACAGGCTGTACTTTGAGAACCTGCGACAGGTGATGGTTTGTGCCCACATCATGTGAACGGGTCCCTGCCCTGCTCTGCACCTTAGTCTCCAGCAAGAATGCTCCCTGCCCCCTCCTGCTCCCTGCGCTGGTTCCTGTCCAGCTTGTTTTGGTTTTGTTTTATGGTTACAGGATTCAGGTTTATTTGGTGAGTTATAAAGTTGTATAATGTGTGCAAGAGCATATTTGTGGTTTCCTCTAAGATGAAGCTTCTGCAATTAGCTCCCAGAACAAAACGTGGCTGGACAGGGGCAGTGGGTCAGTTCCTGGTGGCTTTATTCGGGAGGATCAGGTGGCACCTTGGGCTGCACTTCTGTAGCGACATCTGCAAGCAGGCAATGGTGGCTTTGGGATTCTGGGCTGGAGGGCTGAGGGTTCAGCCTCCCAGTGGCCTCTGTTGCTCAAGTCTTCAGTCCCTGCGCAGGTGACAGGGGCTGATGTAGGGAGCCTTGCCCAGGTGTCCCCAGATCTTGGGGACCTGGCATTCACTGCGGTTGAATGATAAGTTGGGGGAGTCCCTTTTGCACTTGGTTCCCTTCAACAGATGGCCAGAGGTGACTTGCAGCATGGGGAAGGGTCCTTGACACTCAGGGGACTTCCGATTCTCTGTGATCAGCACACCGTGTGGCCCAGGGTACTTTGCACTTAACCTGCTGCATCTGGGTCCTAGGATGTGGTGACTACCACACACTTGGTGGCCAAGAGCAACAGAGACGTTCTGCCCCCATTACCCTGGAGGCCCCGGAGTCCCCCCTCAGAGCATGGATGCCCACACCACCTGGAGACTCTGAGGAGGACTGTCCTGTGCTCCTTCCAGCTTCTGGTGGCCCCAGGTATTCCTTGGCTTGTGGTGACCCCACTGCAGCCTCTTCCCCATTTCCTCCTGTGGGTCTTCCCTCTGTGTGTGCATCTCTGTGTCCGAATCTCCCTGTGCTGGGAGGACCAGGGCCACTGCATGAACCCACCCTGTCCTAGAGTGACATAGTCGTAACAGATTCCATCAGCAAAGACCCCACTTCCCAATAAGGCTGCCCTCCTGGGCTCAAGCTCAAACTGCCTTTTGTGGGAGGAGGAATTCAGCCCCTGACATGTTCCCGTTGAGCACTGGGCACCCAGAGCAGGCCCAAGAGCAGGAGAGGCAGGCTCCAAGAGGACTGAGGCAGGCTCCAAGAGGACTGAGGCAGGCTGTGCCCAGAACCTGGGTCCTTGCTGCCTCTCTCTCTCTCTCTGACTGACCTCCAGGCATCAGGACCAGGGGCAGGGCTCCCAGCTTAAGGGGTAAGGCCCTTGGCAGGTGGCGCCCTCTGGGTACCACTAGAAGGTGCCTCTTGGCATCTTCCAAGGTCAAAGTGCCTGTGAATTAATCTTTATTTGGGTTGTAGAGTCATTTATTCAACAGATACATACTACATACTGAGTGTCTCCCCATCACCAACAAACCAAAGATGCTTGGCTCAAGGACCTAGTCTTGTAGGTGAGAGAGAGGGAGAGAAAGAGAGGAGAGAGAGAGAGGGAAAGGGAGAGAGGGAGAGAGAGAGAGGGAGAGAGAGAGGGAGAGAGAGAGAGGGAGGGAGAGAGAGAGAGGGAGAGGGAGAGAGAGAGAGAGGGAGGGAGAGAGAGAGGGAGAGAGAGGGAGAGGGAGAGGGAGAGGGAGAGAGAGAGAGAGGGAGAGAGGAGAGAAAGAGGAAGAGAGAAGGAGGGAGGGAGAGGGAGAGAGGGGAGAGAGAGGGAGAGGGAAAGGGAGAGAGAGAGGGAGAGGGAGAGGCAGAGGAACCAGGAGCCGTGAAGCAACATAAAAACATGGCAGAATTGGGACCAGGGAGTGTTGGACTGTTGAGTGGGGTGTCAGGAAAGCCCTCCTTCAAGTGATGGCTGAGGGAGGCCTGGAGGAGGTCATCTGCTGCTGCAAAGGCCCTGAGGCTGCCATGCCAGGGAGGCTGCAACTGGTGGGCTTGGAGGGAGCAGAGGAGTGGCGGAATGTCACATACATTTAGTTTTTAGAAAAAAACCTGGTGAATCACTCAAAAGATTGTGAAGTCTGGAGACTGCTGAAGTCGCCCTGGTGACCCAGACGTGGGTGGTACGGTTCAGGCTGCATGTGGCCTGGAATCTGATTGGAAGACGGGAGTCCAGGGCAATTGCTAGGTTCGTCCAGAGCCAGGGGGAGGTCGGCACTGTCCATCCTTGGCACGGGGACAGTGGTGCCAGGGGACAGGTGGGGGAGCAGGCAGGAACCAGGGTTTCCACTTTGATCATGTCAGGTTTGGGTGTCATTTAGATGTCAATGTGGAGATGAGGACCAGGCAGGTGGCAGGAGAGGCAAGAGTTCAAGGGAGTCTGGGGTTGCAGATGGATACTGGCCAGTAGCATCCACATGTCCCTGAACATGGTGAGGACTGAGCAGTTGTGAGGAGGGAGCAAGGGGAGAAGGGACAGGCCCATCAGGGTGGGGTTCCTGTGAAGTGGCCCAGGCCTTCTGCACACTAGGGAATCTGTCATGGCCGAGGGAAGCAGCACAACGGAAGGTGGTCTCACCTTCGTGTCCATCTTCACAGAATCAGCATCTGACCACCTTGAATGTCCCTTTCCTACTGTGAGAAATGGAGCCCCTCATTTTGTTCTGGGGAGTCAGAGGCTGCTCACAGGGGACAGAGTGGATGCTAGCAGTCTGGTGTCTTCCCCAAACCTGTTCTCTCCCCTCACTCAACACTGATGCAAGAAACCCGTCTTACTTTAAGACTGTGTCCTGTGAAACACTTTCCCCACTCAGGGGCTCTGGACCACCATCGAGTCTCCTCGAGTTCACTTTACAGATGGGAACCCTGAGGTTCAGAGACCTGGGGTCCCCTGGGCAAAGCCCCAGGCTGGGAGGTGGGGGGTCTGGGATTGGAACCTGGGGCTGTCAGTCCTCAAACTGGACATGACTCACGATGGGCCTGGCCCTCGCCCATGCTGTTCCTTCAGTCAGCAACACTGTCCCCTCTCCCTCCTCCTGCTTACTAGGTGTCAGCTGCTCCCCTCCTTCCTGGGGACTCCTTCCCTGGCACCGTCTCTGCCAGGCTCCTTTCCGGAGTCTGAGAGCTCCCTCTACTTGAAAGGATCCTGGTGACTAAGTGGGTTTCTCTCCGACTCTTTACACTCTCAGTGCAGGAAGAGGGGGACTCAGCTGATCTCCTCAGGCTGCACCCCACCCCAGCAAGCGCCTGGCACGGAGCAGGTGCCCAGAACAGAAACGTGTGCACAGATGCATGAACAATGCGTAACACGTGGCAAACAGGTAAAATATGTCCCATGGCAGAAATCTATATTTATTTCTAAAGTTGGAACGAAATCATTCACGGTTGCTTGGGACCTGTTTCCATGGTCCTCTCAGAGCGAAGTCATTCACAGGGTGGGGTCAGCGCCTCCCTGTCCCTGGAGGGCAGGGCCTGGGCCTCTTAAATCCAGCTTTTAGAAAAGCGTCTGGGGTACAGAAAGATCTCTGTGAGGCTCATCCCTCCCTTCAGATTCCGTCCAGTTTCCACCCTGACTGTGCCTCTCCCTGACCCTGAGGCCACCACCCAACACAGCCCCCGTGACAATCTCCCTCTCCTTACACTGTTTCATTTCCCCTGAAGCATTCAGAGTAATCAAGGGACCTGTGGCAATTCCACCTGCTTGATCTCCTTCTCCCACTGTTGGAGGTCAGCCCTACATGGGCAGGGACTAATTTGTCTTTCTTTTTTATTTTTGAGTACCAGGGATTGAACTCAGGGGTGCTAACCTGCTGAGCCACATCCTCAGCCCTGTTTCATATTTTATTTAGAGACAGGGTCTCACTGCATTGCTTAGGGCCTCGCCATTGCTGAGGCTGTCTTTGAAGTCCCAATCCTCCTATCTCAGCCTCTAGAGCTGCTGGGATGACAGGCATGCGCCACTGGGCCCGGCTAATTTGCTTTTCTTCTATGTCCTCAGAACCCAGCCCCATGGCTGGTCCTGGGGCAGGTGTTTTGCAAACACAGAAATGACTACAGAAGGAGGAGGTTTGTGGACACCAACTACCAGCCAGCAGCAGACCAAGCTTGACCCACCTTCCCCTTTTAGATCCTAACAGCCACACTTGGGGTGGGTAAACTGAGGCTCAGAGGCAGTAGGAGCCTGAATTTAACTAGGATTTAAGTCAGGCCAGGATGTCCAACTTCCTCACACCCAGTGGCCTTCTCCAGGGACCTGTCCAATGAGCCCACCTGGGCCTGTCCTCGGTGACCCAGACACAGTTGAATGGGTTGTCAACTGACCAAATGTCCATGAGACAGCCTCCTGCAAGGACATTTGGGTTGTGGTATTTTCTTAAGAGCATTTAGAAGACACTGCTATCTCGTAAGGACACTTCTTAGGAAATAACTGTTTTCTTTCTTGCTCTTCTGTAAACAGATCCATTCTCTCATACTCTCCTGCAAGTTTTTTAAAAAGAATTAATTGCCCTTTCTATGGCTTTGGTGTGTTTGTGCTTGCGAGCCCCCTGGCACCCTTAATCACAACTGCAAAATTCTCTATGAACAGAGGGAATTTGAACAGTCATTAAGCAGCAGCGAATGTGGAGCGTATTCATGGGTAAACAGTAAGTTGGAGGAGAGAATGTTTTTCTCTTGCAAAGTACATAGGAAAAGTTGATCCAAATCAAGGTGCTGCCATAAATCTGTTAATTTTGGGAAATTAATGGGAGCTAGAAGGGACGGCTGGGCTGGTGAGAGCAAGTCAAAGGTGGCCTGGACACTGCCCACCAGACTCAGAGGGAAGGCTGGGCCCAGCGGAGGGACACACAGCCCCGCTCTCACCCAGTGCCTGGCCGCTCTTCCCTGGGCTTCCTCTGGTCTTGGAGCTAGGGTCTGGACGGCTCTCCAGGTAACCCCAGGCCATGGCCAGATTTGGAGTGGACCTGGATGCTGGGCTGAAGGGCGGGAGGCTTAGGCTTCAGTTTTGAGTGCACCCTAGGTTCTTCCCCTTCCTGTTGGACTGTGATGCTCCTGGGGCCACTGGCGGGGTGGCCTCCTCCTTCCTGGCCTCCCCACCTCCCCCAAGCCTGGCCGCAGTCTGGCTCTGGTCTGTTTCCTTTGGCTCAGGCTGCAGATGGCTCTCTCTCTTCTGGGACTGGATTGTGTCCAGGGCTGGCGGAGGGGTGG
The DNA here is from genome assembly GCF_902686445.1 of Sciurus carolinensis. Taxonomy (NCBI): domain Eukaryota; kingdom Metazoa; phylum Chordata; class Mammalia; order Rodentia; family Sciuridae; genus Sciurus; species Sciurus carolinensis. The sequence goes on from NW_025920117.1 coordinate 791,052, forward strand.
CCTTGGGACCCTGTGAGTGTACCTGTGTGCACAGGAGTGTGCCCCCCACCAGGGCACCTGGGTGCAGACAGTTGTGGGTGTAGGGGGCCGCTGGTGTCACTGAAGGCTTTTGGCCACAAAGAGCACTTTCCCCTTCCCACTGGGAACAAGACCCAGCCAGGTGGAGGCAGGCCGGGCCCTCTCCATTTCTGCGCCCTGCCCTTCCCTATCCCTCTGTCCTTCCCCATCCCTATCCCTCCCAGCTGGCTTTGGCCTGCCTCTGTTTCTCCCCTGATTCCTTTCCCTGGCTCTTGGCCTCAGATCACCTGCTCATGGCTCCACTCTTCTTTCTGTTTCTCACTCATATTTCCGTACTTCTCCCCCGTCCTATTTCCAGATGCCCTGTCTCTCTCACTCCTTCCTCCTGTCCTCTGTGACTCCCGGGCACATGTGTGTGTGCACACACACACAGACACACACATATTCTTGTCCTGTGGAGTCTGGGACTGTCGGTGAGCAGGAAGTCAAGGAGGATCACAGACGTGTTTCTTTAGTCTCAGTCACAGATTCTGTGGGGCTCAGGATGACAAGGACGCAGGCTGCCCTGTCAACTTCTAGTCAGGCTGCCTGTCCTCGGTCCAGGACCTCCTCCTCCCTGCCTCCTGGGCCCACCCTCTGCCAAGCAGGTGGCTGCTCACTGTCCACCCCTGGTGCCACTGGAGGCCAGGCCACCGTGGTTAACCATTGATTATGGAGGCAGCTATTTTCGATGTGTTCCACATGGCTATTCAGCAAAGCTGCATTTTGGCACTTGTTCTGGGCTTGAAGGAATCGCTTTCCCAGAGGTGACCCTTGGTGGGAGATTGCTTGTCACTGTGTGAGGAAAGGCCACTGCAGGTGTGATGAAGGCTGTCTGCCTCCTCTGACCTCAATCACTTTCTCACAGAGGCGGCAGCATGGACAGAAGGAGTTGACACAAAGTGCTTACAATTTCCACTGGAAGGCAGCAGAATGGTAATGGGGTGCTGGGCCCCGACTGGGCGGCCCCAGGCGTGGCCTTCAGGGCTGAAGCTCCTGTTGGGGGTGGCTCCATGACAGGGATGGTGAGGCTGCCAGTGGTGAGGGCCAGCACAGGAGGGAAGGGGACAGAGCCAGGCCAGGGAGGAATGGATCCCCTTGCACATGCCAGTTGTCTCAGGGACCCACTGGGCTCTTTCACCAACACCCTCCCATCCAGCTGCCCATGGTCCCATCCCCAATGCCTGGTCGCTGGTGAGAGGGCAGCCAGGTCACAAACCCAACCTGATGCACAGCCCAGCCCTGCACCGCCTGTGACTTTACTCCACATTTGCTCCTGGGTCCCCACCTGTGAGGCAGTAGCATCAGCTCACAGGTCACCATGGAACATCCTGTGAGCCAAGACTAGAAAATCTGGAACAGGGCCGTGTGTAGCAAGGGCTGTGCAGGTGTCATTAGCTTAGCGTTGCCGCAAAGGCCGTCTTCATTTTATTGTATTTTTGTACTGTGGATTGAACTCAGGGGCACTTGACCACGGAGCCATCTCACCAGCCCTATTTCGCATTTTATTTAGACACAGGGTCTTGCTGAGTGACTCAGGGCCTCACTGTTGCTGGGGCTGGCTTTGACCTCACCATCCTCCTGCCTCGGCCTCCCAAGTCACGTGTGCTGCTGCATCCGACCTGTCAATGTTCTGTTTTAAGGAGGCAAGACTCAGGGTGCGGCTGGGTTCAATGGCAGACCACCTGCCTAGCATACCTGAGGCCCTGGGTTCATCGCCAGCACAGAAAAAAATCAAGATGTACCATAAAAACACATAAAGACTCTGGTTTCCATTGGAGAAGTAAAAATGTCGCAGGGCCAAGGTCCTGGCATGCCTGCTGCCCACGCAGAGCTCTGGCCAGCTGGCACCGAGTGGGGACAGAGCTTTTTGTTCGCCCACCTCCTCCCTCTTTTCCTCTGCCCCTCAGCTCTCCTCTGTCTCTGGTGGTCCTGTTCACAGGCCCCTGGAGGCACAACCAGATGGTGAAGCCGGGGCACAGATGTGACAGTGTCCAGTCATCCTGTCTCCTGGGCAGGTCAACCCCCATCTCCAGGTCTCAGTTCCCTTCTGAAAACATGCCAGATGGGTACCTGGGAGCCAGGTCCTCCTGACCCCAGAGGCTGCCTCTCTACTGCGAGAGCAGGAGGCTGTGAGCCAGTCACATAACCCACTGTAACAAAAGGCTTCCAACTGCAGAGTCAGCCTCACAGGGTTGGCAAGGCAGAGTTGAGGAGAGGATGCTCTTGGGGCGTGGCAGGGGCAGGGGCTTCCTGGCCTCATCCTTCCTGGCAAGGCTGGTTGTATCCAGCACCTAGACACTTCTGGCTGGTCTGTGCTGGACGTCAACTTAAGAGTGGCTGCAGGGTCACCTGTGGTGGCCTGAGGTCAAGGCTCTGAAGTGTCTGTGTCCTGTGGGATGCAGCAGAGAGGCCTCTCAGGGAAGTGTGGCTGGTGGGTGCGACCTTCTCCTCCATGATCTGTTTCTCTCTCGGGACACGCTCCACCTCGCACCTCCTTCTGCTGGAGCGCAGCTGAGCTCAGGCTGCACCTTCTGTGTTCCAGACTCTGTACCCAGGGATGTCACCTGCAGGTGGCTTCCAGCTGACCAGGGGAATGTCGTGTCTATGTCTCATCAGTGTCACACATCAGAACTGGCCATCTTGTCCCACCATCCCCTCCAAGACATGGGAGTGCAAGTAGCATGGAGCTCTTGGTCCCCTTCTGAGACTCCCTCCAACCCCAGGAGTAGAAGCCCCCAAACTCCCCCTGTGTTTCTCCCTCTGCCCTAGTGTCCTGGTTCCGGTTCTCTCAGGAGCAGATTTGGACACAGGGACTCAGGGGCAAGATGTATTTGGGGAGAGGATCCCAGGAAGCCCCAAGAGAGGAGTGGGAGAGGCAGGCCAGTCAGTGGGGGGCATGCTATAGAGCCAGTGGTCACCGTGGGTGATGGGGCCTTATCCTGCAGACATGTTCTAGGCAACTCTGTGGAGAGACCCCTCATCTGTTCCACCAAGAAGGGAGGGGGCTGGGGTATCCATACTCCATTTCTTGAGGGTCCTTGGTGAGGAGCTGCATTGGTTTGGGGCAGGTGAATTCCCTGGTGCTTCCTGTCCTCCCTGTGGAACTCTGGAACAGTCCCTAAGACACAGGACACCTGAGCTGGGCACCCGAGTCAATAACCGTCCAAGGGATGCTTGCCTCTTCCAAGAGAGTCACTGGGCACGCCTCCCTCCATCCATCTACCTCTTTGATCATGGAACTTTCTGGGCTGTATTCAGTGCTGCTGCCCCATGTTTTTATGCATTTTCCCCCATGATGTCATGCTTCACGCAGTCATATCTGACTATCTGTGTGTCTGCCCACCCCATCCTGTGTTCCAGCTGTGAGCTCTGTCAGACAAAGCCAAGTCTGATCTGACTCCATGTTCCCAGAATAAATGCTCAACATCAACAACACAGCTCCATCTCCACAGAGGCCCATGGGAGACACCTAACTGTGTGACTCTGAGCTGCAAGTGAGACCCCCAAAGCTTCGCAGGTAGCAGACACCACAGGATGCCAGTTTTCCTGGGACTCACCCCAGTGCTAACCCCACCCAGCCCAATTTCAGGAAGAGTAAAGGGGGAGACAGCAAGCCACACCCCTGTGAAGATGGAGGCCTTAGCTCACTGTGAGTGGGAACAGATGGATCTGAGGTCATCCTTGGCAAGATGTGGTGGGAAACCAAAAGTTCCTTGGTGGATCTTGACAGTTGAACCCCAGCATGACTCTGGCTCAGTTTCCATCCTGCCATCACCTGTGATCATTGTGACAAGTTCCCCATTATCTTCTGGGCCCTGATTCTCACAGGTGGCCACTGGTCCATGGATGTGAGATAGGAAGTGAGACCCGTGCCCAGGAGTGCCAGACTGAGTGTCTTGGGGTACAGCACCTTGGATACCATGCCCAGGACGTGGGCAGTGGCCACCTCCTATGGAGGCAGGAAGTAGAGAGGAGGGTACAGGGGAGCCATTTTTATTTTTTTCCAGAGCAGGGAGGCTGTGGTTTCATGGCAGTTCTTACTGCTACCCATTCTGAAATGGTAAGAAGGGAGAATGTGTTGCTCTCTGCTGGCTCTTGCTAAAACAACTCACCTCCCAATATTGGAAGAAATTCAGGGCAAGGAATAAATAAGATGGACCCACACAGAGGCAGAAGCATGGGGTCTAAGGAACTTCCAGGTCCTTCTGAGGAGGGTGTTTCTTAATAATGCAGCCATGCTTCCTAGTGAAGCTCCCTGCTCACTGCTGTCATGAGGTGGTGACATGCCTACCTCACTTTAGACCAATTCGACATATGAATGCCCAAGTGATTTCTCCCATGAAAGAGACCCCAGCAGTAATCACTGAATAATGGTGGTTCTGAATGTGAGGAGCACTCTGGGTCTAAAGTGGGTTTTTTTCTAAGTCACTTTTTCAAAAGGATGTTTGTGACTCATACGACAAATAATGCTTACATTGCAGACACCGTTCCAAGTATCTCTCCAGTTCTCATTTAATTCTTGTAGCAAGCCAGGGGGAGCTACTGTTTTTATCCTCATTTTACAGATCAGGACACTGAGGCATGAAGAAATAAGGTAACTCACTCATGGCCAGCCACCAGTGAGTTGAGGTCTGGGTCCCTTGTCTTGCTAGATATTTTTTTCCACTTCTAAAATGGGAAGGAAATTGGCTGGTTCCTGGATCTGGCCATGCTGGAGAGACCTGTGCTGCCCCTTGTCATGGGTGGGTGTCCAAGGAACATGGTCTTCTCTGTCCCCTTTTCCCTTCTTGCCTGTCCTACTCACCTTTAGAATCTGTGGAATGGGAAATGTGTAAGTCAACTTCCAATGACTATAACAAAATGCCTGAGATAATTCAGAAAAAAAATTTATTTGAGATTATAGCTGGGATGTTCCAATCCATGATTGATTAGCTTCATAACTATGGGCCTGTGGTGAGGCAGTGCATGTTTTGGGAGCTCATAGCAGAGAAAACCATTCCTCTCCTAATCAGGAGATGAAGAGGAAGAGACCAGGGTCCCTGTGCCAGGCACAGTGCTTGGCATGGGGTAGGGCACTCTGTGTCCTGAACTCAGGAGCAGCAGGGGGTTGAATGGCCCGGGTGGCACAACTGGCTGAGGGAATGAACACAGATTCCCTTCCTTCTGTGTCCATAAGCTTTTTGTAACTGTGACGAAAATGCCTGACAAGAGCAAGTTAGAGGAAGGAAGATTTACATGGGCTCACAGTTTAAGAGGTTCAGTCCACAGTTGACCGATTCCAGTGCTCTGGGCCTGAGGTGAGGTGGAATGTCATGGGGGAGGTTGTGGAGGAGGGAGGCTGTCATGGCAGCCAGGAGGGGGGTGGAGAGAACACAATCCCGTACATGCAATGCACACCCCCGGTGACCTACTTCCTCTAACGAGTTTCTGCCTCCCATAGTCTATCCAGCTGTCCTTGGATCACTTCACTGATGAAGTCAGGGTCTTCATGATCTGAACCTTGCTGCACTGGGGACAATGCTTCCCTCATGTGAGATCTGGGGTGACATTCCAGACTCAAACCATCAAACTTAGGAAGGTCCAGTTCAGGGGTCCAAAATTTGTGGGAGCTTCACATTGTCTTGAAGATCTTGCTGCCACAGCATACTGGGTCCACCCAAGGATAGTCTCAGTCCACAGATTTTGGGGGGAGCCCAGGAATATGCCCTTCTGCAAGGCCCCAGGTGCTGGTCTTGGAATCAAACCATGAGATCCACCAGTCTTAGCAGCGAGCTTGCTGGTTCTCCATCTCGACTGCACATTGAAATCATCTGCAGGAATTTAAGACAACTCTGGTCTCAGGCTCCTTCCTCAGAGATGCTGATGTAATCGATCTGGGCCCTGGCTGGGCACCATTCAGGTTTTTAAAAGCTTCGAACATGCGTGGAATGCACTCTCCACACAGCCAGAGAAACCCTGTCTGGGCATTCGGTTTTGGTCTCCTGACCTTGACTTTCTCTGTGGCTTTGTGAGTTGAAGAGCTCATACATCCCTTAGGTCACCTGGGTTCCCATGTCCCCACCTCCTGAACTCCCCAAAGTCAGCTCTCCTGGGTGCTGTGGTTCTTCAGGCAAACTTCTCCTCTGGCTGCTTCCTGGATATTTCATGTTTGTTCCCTGCCACTGGGAGCCCCCTGCCCCAACCCTCACCCACCCTGTATACTGTGGTGTCTATTAAGAGCAGATGCTAAACTGTTTTCAACAGGCTTTGAAACTAATGCTCTACAGAATGGACTCAGAATGGCCTATTTCTTTGCGTGCTGAGAGTGCCAGTGAATTAATGCTGGATGGAAACCTGCAGAGAGTGGGAGTTGGGGCTGGGGGGTATTTGGTGGCTAAATCAACCGTTAGAAACTCATTTTTTATTATTGGGTACATTGGACAGATATTTTCCTCTTCAAATGCAGTTGGAAATCCGTTTGGTCAGAAGTCGGTTGGAAACCTCATGACTGTTGCCCCTGAAAGCTCACAGGCTCTGTCAGGGGAGGGAGAAGAATGATCAGGTCCCCAGCAGAAGTCGAGGTGATGGGCCAGGAAGGGATGGGATGGGGCTGCCTGGGGCCGTGGCTACGTGATTTTTCAAAAATGCTGCCTGTGGTCCACATTTTTACATGGGCCTGAGTCTACAGGGTTTTAAGGTGTGAATTTAGGGGCGAGGCCACAGGTCTCCTCTGGTTTCAAGGAAGAAAGTCATGCAAGTTCCATATGCTCTGCCTCAGCCTTGTGAGGTCTTTGGTGTGACTCCATCTCAAGGAGCAGACAGAAGCCAAGATCCAGGCCTAATCTCCTTTCACAGGCCAAGACAGACTCCAGCAGGGGATAGAGGGTTCAAGAATGTGCCATCAGTGGTGGCTTTTGAATTGGTGGTTCTGTTTCAAATAGCTTCAGAGAGGGCAAACCATGGGTTGTGAGCAAGACTCCAGTCTGAGCTGTGTGACCTCAGAAAAGTGTCTGGGCCTCTCTGAAATGTATTTATTTACTTTTTTTTTTTTAATGGGAGGATCAGGGCTCAGCTGTAAAAAGTCTTGGAGAAAATGCACATACCTGGTACCTGGTATTTGCAAGCGTATGGTCAGTGTATGGGAACCCTCCCTCAGTCAGGGAGAATTGTGATGGAGGGGGAAAAGAAAGGAGAATTAGAGAGAGAGAGAGATTTAATTTATTTTTTAATTGAACCAGGAGAGTTGTACTTTTTGATGAGGTCATCCTCAGATAAGTGACTTATCCACCACCTGGAACATGGATCACTTCTTTGTGTTGGGAACAGGCAAAATCCTCTCTCCTGACTGTTTCAGAATAGATGCTTGCTGTCTACCAGGCCGTGAGGGGTGCACAGTTAGGTGTGCCTGTGTGTTAAAGGAACAGACATCCACGACACAGAGAGGGTTAGTCTGGTCTTCAGAGTGAACTGCTACAAAGCAGGTGAGTACCCACCCTAACCCCCAGCTCAGAACGTCACCAGATGGAATTGAGGATCTTGAGATGAGATCGACCTGGATTGAAAGTGTCCTCAAGCCAGTGACAGGGGTCTAATTGGAGGCAGGGAGGAATGGAGGGTGGACTCAGACACAAGAAAGGAGAGGACACAAGACAGACACAGGGACTGGGGCAAGGCAGTCACAAGCCCAGGAGCCCTGGTGTCCCCAGAGGCTGGAAGAGGCCAGGGAGCCCTCCCCTACTGCCTTCAGACAGCATGGCCCTGTCCACAGCTTGAATTTTGGATTTCTGGCCTCCAGAACTGTCAGAGAACAAATTTCTCTAATTTTAAGAGACCCAATTTCTGGTCATTTATTACAGCAACTCCTGGGAACCCACCTCCCTACGGCCCTTTCACTTAAAGCTACCACAATAGCATGGCTGCCCTGGGGTCATATGCACTGTCTCTGGAGTTCTGGGGTGAAAACACTGAATTACCCAAGGTTACTCAACACAAAGGGTGCATCCCTCCAGCCAGACACCCACTTCCTGGGTGCCCTCCCCCTTCCCTGGGGGCCTTGGAGATGATTCTGGCTTATGTCACCACTGTGGGTTGAATGACCCCAAACTCAGAGGAGAGAGTCCTAACTGCCAGTGCCCCTCATGGCACCATGATTTGGAGATAGGATGGTGAGGTTGACATGCACTTGCTAGGACGGCTCGGGGCCAACATGACCGCTGTCCTGATGGCGCTTCTGTGGGCATGAAGACGTGATGCATCTATGACCCGGACAACACCAAAGAGCGCCCGCAGACCTCAGGAGGCCAGGGTCAGGAGGGGAAGACTCGCTTTGGCCTTTCCCAGGAGGAACGACCCTCCCAACCTTGACTGTGGACCGTTCGCAAAGGTAGTGCTGCCCCAGCACACAAGAACAGGGACCCCACATTCTGCTCCCCATCCACCCAGCGACAGAACACATCACACGCAGGTTGGCTCTTCGCTTGAAGGTTGTCCTGGGTGCTGGTCACTCTCTAGGGAGCAGTCTCCCGACCTTCCCTGCTCCTTCGCCCTGCCCTGTGCCCTGGAGCTACCTGTGTGCTCCTTGGCACTCCTTATCTCTGGTCTCTGGCTGACTCAGCCTAGGGGTGGCTGCAACAGGAAACAGGAAGTAGGGTGACAGCCACAGGTGCCGGGGTCATGATGGGGACTCCATTCTCCCACTGTTCACTCTTCTAAAGCATGGCTTCTTGAGACTGTGTCCAGGGGCGTCCCCTTGTGGAAGACAGCTGCTTCATGCTGACTGGTGCGTGTCCTTCGAGGACCCATACCCGGCTCTTCTCACCAGCTGCATGGACCCCAGGAATCTACAGACCTTCATTGACAATCGCTTGCCTTCTCCTGGTGCCTACTATGACATTTTGCAAAGACAGATCTGCTTAGGCCTCTTGGGCACCATAACGTGGCAAGACCAAGGGGCCCCATCTGTAGCCCTGAATTAGCCGAGTGCATTTTGGTAGCAACTTCTGTGTGCTCATGGTAGGGCAGACAAGCGAGCTCCAGGCATCTGGGATTCAGGAGAAAGAGGTGGGTTCAAGGATACTGTGTCTGAACTGGTCTTGGAGAACGAGAGGGGAGTTGCTTCAGAAGGATACAAAAATGTCCCAAATCTCAGGAACAGATTCTCAACAACAGGAACCAACAAGGAACTGCAAACCCAAACCACAGTGAGACATGGCTTTACCCCCACTAGGATGACTAGAATTGAAGAGGAGACAGGGACTCAGAACCTTCATGTGCTACTGACAGGAATGGACAAGGTGCAGCTGCTGTGGACAACAGTTAGCTTCTGGAAAGGTCGGGTGTGGTTCCCCAATGCCTCTCCCAGGAATCTACCCCTGGAAAATGGAAACACCTTTCCACACAAACACTGGAAAGTTCATAGGAACGTCATCCACAGCAGCCACTGGGTAGGAACCACCCAGATGTCTGTCCACAGACGAATGGATGAGGAAATGCTCTTTATCCACAGGAGATATTCCTCAGCAAGAAATGCAAGAAACATACTGCCCACGGGTGAACCTTGAAAGCATGGTGCTAAATGAAAGAAGTTGGTCACAAAAGACCACAAATCACGTGATCCCATTCGTGGAATGTCCAGAGTGGGCAAATCCGTGGAGACAGAATGTCGATCCCTGTGGTTGCCAGGACCTGGAGGGAGCAGGAATTGGCCTGTGACAGCTGAAGGGTGCAGGGTTTCTTTGGGGGATGTACAAACATTTCGATATTGAGGGCAATGCTGGTGCCTGCAAAACTTGGCAAATCTACAAAGACCAGGGTTTGTGACTTTCAATGGGTGACTTGGACGAGGTGTGAAGTACACCACAGTAAAGCTGCTAACACCAATCACAACTAAAAGGATGGGGGGCCTTTCAAGTGAAGAAAATCACAAAAGCTGGGGAAATCAGGCCAGGGACACCAAGGCACTGTGGGAAGTGACCAGGAAGTGCAGGTCATTCTGGAGAGGAAATGGTGGCTTTTCACAGGCCCCCCTCCTCCCTCTGAGTGGAACAGGATGCTCAGAGAAGCAGTAGAATGACACCCCGGACCCGTTTCCTTCTTACCTCCTTGAACCCTAGCACAGTACAGAACTACCCCGGTTTTACAGAAGTAGGTGCAAAGACTCACAGTTAGTCTGGTCAAGAACTCCTGGCTAGAAGCTTGGCAGGCGGGGGTTTAGAAGCTCAGCCAGAATTGGCATCTGCTTGTGGCATTGGAGTTGAAGACACCGGTGCTCACTGCGGGGTTCTAGGCGGCCTCTGCCTCCAATCTCCGCTCTTCTATTGAATAGTTTCACTCTTCAGGTCCCGGGTTGACCGCCTGCAAAATGGGACTTTGTTTCCAATGTGCACATTCCTCCATTGACCCTGCAGGGCTTAGAAAGCCTGTTTCTCCATCTTCCAAAGGAAGGCAAGGATCCCTAATCTAGCCCGCGTTCTCAGGAATTTGTCTTAGGAATCAACAGTAAAATAAAATACGAAAGGACAAAAACCACATGCCCTGCTTAGCGCCCCGCATAGAGCAGGTCCCGTGCAATCCCCTGAGGATGTTGGGAACCTGCGCCCCCTGCCGACTGGACCGTCGCATTGCGGCCTCCGGGAGCCGCTCCAGATCCTGAGCCTGCACAGAATGCAAGCGCACAGGCCCTCCTCTTAGGGGTGTGACCTCCTCGGGCAGGTCCGGCTTTGACCACGCTATTCCGGGTGGGCGGGTCGAGAACGAGGCCATGTGGCTTTTTTCCGCGGTGCTGAAGATTGCTGCGCCCACGGCCGCCTGGGTGAGAGTTGTGGGAAGACGCAGTCCGGTGGTGCTGGAATCAAGACAGCAGGACTTGCCGCCATGTTGCGACTGATTGTGAAGAACCTCCCGAATGGGGTGAGGAAAGAGCCAGGTTTGGGGACTCTGAAAATGGGGCCCGCTGGGAGCTGCGGGGAAGAGTTGGCTGGAGAAAATTGAGGGGCTTCCGCTCTCTGGTGGGACTTTGGGCGGATCCGAAACCCTAAAGGGGCAGAATCCTGGGTTTATCCCCACTTGACTGCTGGGAAAGAGAAATAGCGGCTGCCCAAGGTTTCCCAGCCGGTGCGTGGGTACCTGACTCCAAACCTGACAACCCTCTTGTAAGGGAAATGCCAACCTCTGCCTCGTGCCACTCCCTAGTCTCTCTTGATTGATCACGTTTTCTTGTTGATCAGTGTCTGAACCATCACGGTACCTGTATTGCCCTCCCACTTAGGAGTCTGTTGGGGAGGCTTGTGGGGAGTATGCTTCCGAGGACCTGTGTTCCAATCCCACCCTCATCCATCCCCCTTGGGACAGGTAGGAATATCGCCAAAAACTTTAAACCATTTATCCCAGCTGCACTTTACTGTCTCCCTAGAGCCTAGCACAGAACCCAGCACTTGGTAGATTTCTGATGAAACTGCCTAATCAGTGAGGGAAGAAATGGATGAATGGATGTGGCAATGTCTTTCTGGATGCAATGGACTGAAGTGGTCATCTTTCCTCTTTCACTGTAGTTCTTGAATAGAGAGCACCCACACCACTTGTGTGGCCTCTGAAAATTTCTTCCTCCTGGGCCGCCAGTGCCTATGGGTTTCTGTGTTTTCAAGCTGGTTTAATTGTCTGTGGCCCCCAGGTGTCTCTTAGTACTACTACCACCCACACAGTTCTCTGCTGAGTTGTGAGGGTGGTCCTGGGGTCGTGAGGATGCTGGAGGCCAGGAGCCAGTTCTGCCTGGAATGGGGACCACTTGACAAGATTGTAACAACATCAGCCTGTCGGATATCCATGGCTGCCAGAGCAGCTTGCCACACCTCGAAGGTTCAACAGTGTGTATTTATTCCTACAGTCTTGGAGTTCAGAAATCTTAAATCAATGTGTTGGTGGGGTTGCTGTGCTTCTGGAGGCTATAGGACAGAATCTGTTCCTTTGCTTTTTTGGCTTCAAGAACCTGCCTGCCTCCCTGGACTCCAAGCCACACCCTTGAACTTCTGTCTTCAAAGTGTAGCACAGCATCTTCCAGTTTCTCTCCCTCTGTTTCCATCTTTACATCTCCTTCTCTGACTCTGACCCCCCGTCACCCTCTTGTAAGGACCCTTGTGATTACTTTGGACCTGGATAATGCAGGATTATCTCCCCATCTAAAGAGTCCAAATTGAATCACATCTGCAAAATCCCATGTGCTGTGTGTGGTGTGTGACCAGAGTTTCAGGGCTTAGGGTGTGGCCGCCTTGGGAGATGGCGGCATCCTCCACCACAGTTGGCACACAGAGCTTGCATGCCCACTCTCTCATTTCTTCTGACCAGCCTCTTTAAGTGTCTCCTAAGCAGTGCCATAATGGTGATTTTGTACTTGGTCTTGACCTCGTAGCAGCCCTACAGGGTATGATGACACCATGTGACCCTTGGGATTCTCATTTCTTCACCAGTGATGTGAGTAGAGGGCACGTAGCCAGTGAGTGGTAGAGTGAGAGCTGGCCTGACTAGTAAATCACATGCTGCCACCTCCTCATCTCTGGACACCCTAGAGAATCCTGGAGCCCTGGGTTTCTAGTCATTTGTCCCTTTGCTGTAAGGCCTCACCAGCTCCTCCCCACCTTCTATCCTAGATGAAGGAAGAACAATTCAGACAGCTGCTTGCCGCCTTTGGCACGCTGACTGACTGCAGCCTCAAGTTCACCAAAGATGGCAAGTTCCGCAAGTTTGGCTTCATTGGCTTCAAGTCTGAGGAAGAGGCTCAGACCTCACTGAGCCATTTCAACAAGAACTTTATCGACTCGTTCTGGATCACAGTGAGTGGCCGGGAGGCTCTCCCTGCCTGTCTCTCCAGAGCAACACCCACCATCCACCTTTCGTCGAGCACGTGTGTCCCAGGGCTGTCCTCCTCAGGCTGTGAGGCCTTTGGCTGCCTTACCAGGTCCCGCTCTTCTGTGTTCATAAGAATATCCTGAGAACAAGTCAAACTGTGGCTGGCCTGTCCTGAGTTTCGACTCGGTGCAGTCTGTCAGGTGTAAGAACAGGCACGTCTGAAGCCTGGGGTGGCATCTGTGCTGCCTGCCGAGAGGGCACTTGAGAACCACAGGTGGGCATCAACCTGCCCATCAGTGCTCTCAGGAGATCCTGGTCACTGCTGGGAATCTGTGGAGAGCTGTGCCCTGGTCCCTGTCCTCATGAGCCTGCTGCCTCTGCACAGGCAGAGCGCTGACAGACACAGGCTGCTGTGGTCAGGGTGGTCAGTGCATCAGAGACCCTGGGAAGACAGAGCAGGACCCACCCTGGCCAGGGAGGGGTCAGGAAGTTTCTGGGAGAAGGAGGTCCCACTCAGGTCAGCCACATGATAAAATGTTCACTGACATGATAAAATGTCTCCAGCGCTTTGCTGAGAAAGAGAAAACAGTGACGTTCACGAGAGCCCATCAAGGCAGCCGCATCTCGCGGTCTGGCATGGGGTGGGCACGGGTTTTACCCGGAGGCTGACGGTGCCTCTCTGATGACAGCAGTCAGAGTCATTTCCCTCTAACCTTCACAGAGACTTTCTGGTATTTGGGTTTTGCACCACAAACTTTTGCTGTTATTACAGGAGCAACTGCTTTGAACATCCTCACAGCAAGATGGACCCAGATGGCAGGTTTTTTCTTCAGGGGAAGGCTTGGTGACCAGGGCGACCTTAACTGTCTCGGAGTTGTCACCCTGGGCTCAGCCCTCTGTTGTCACCCTGGGCAGGACAGGCCCTCTCCACAGTCACCTTGAGTGTAGGCAGCCTTGGGTCTGGACAGGTCCATGGGCTCAGCTCCCTTTCATGCCCGCCCTGGGCTCCCTGTTACCCATGCTTGTCCCCCAAGGCCAGTGGCACTTGCCTCACACTCACCAGTGACCCCACAGCTGTCACTCGTCCCTGCCTGGCTGTACAAGTGGCCTGCATCTTATGTCGTCCTCAAAGCCGTCCTTTGGCATGGATGGTTAAAAACTCAGGCTTCTGGGTCCCCAGGCACCTGAGATCTCTATCACCTACATCCTGGTCACCCATGCTCCCTCACATCTCTGTGCTCCCCATTTCTGGTCTGGGGACTGGGGAGAGTCGCAGCTCTGCTGCCCACTGTTGGGGGCTCAACCGTTCAGTCCTTGCAGGGCACTCAAGGGCACCTGTGTGCAGGACACCTCAGTACATTGTAGCCAGTGTAGTGACATCACAGGACCAGCCAAGGCTGGGGCGGTAGTCATTCACTCAGCTCAGCAAGTCGGTGACAGCTGCCTCTGAGAAGCCCAGGTCCCCAGGTGCTGAAGGGCACCAGTAGGGCTGCTGTCTGTTGCGTCAGGTGTGAAAATGGCCCTGTTCTCCTGCAGGTGGAGTTTTGCAAGTCTTTTGGTGACCTGACGAAGCCCTGAGACTGGAGCAGACATGCCCAGAGACCGAGGCAGCCTGAGCAGCCTGTGCGAGGCCCTGTCCCCCCGGAAATTAAGAAAGTACGCAGGTGGCCCCGAGGGAGCTGGGGGGGCTGTGGGCACCGCAGGGTCACCTCCTGCTTTCTGTGTGACCATCATCGTCTGTGCCTTCTGCTTTTAGGATGACAAGAAAAGAAAGGTCCCAAACGAACTGGAGAAGGTGAGTGTCCCATTGATGGAGAGGGCTGGTGGCAGCAAATCTGAGGTTGAGGGCTGGTCCAGGAAGCAGAGTGCCACACTCTCCACTGTCCCTGTCCCTGTGGACTCCTGGTCTCCTCATCCTGCAGAGTCCACTGTGCCTCCTTGATGACCTGCAGACCCTCAGTGCCCACTAGAGGTGAGAGGGTGCCTGACCTGCCGAGAGCTAGGACGACTGGGCCACACCTGAGCCACCTCCACCTCTTCTCCCCCCATATCCCTGCCACCCTGGTTCTGGTGCCACCAGCTGAAGGAAGATAGCAAGTTCCAGGAGTTTCTGTCAGTTCACCAGAAGCAGATCCAGGTGGCCACAGGGGCAAACAATGCCCTAGACACAGAGCCCTGATAGGGAAGAGCAAGCTGACCAGTGACTACCTGAACTTTGACTCCGATTCTGGACAGGAGAGCAAGGAGGAGGTGGCTGAGGAGCCAGCAGGTAAGGCCTGGGCCTCTGCACCTGTGTCCTTCCCAGCCTGCCTGCCCTGTGTGTATGCTCACCACACCTGCTCGCATGCACAGGCGGCCTGCCCTGCCCGACCCCAAGCATGGGCCAGCCCAACGCAGCTTTTAAGCTCTCTTAGTTGGCAAGTCTGCTGCGACTGTTCTGCTCACTTACTCAGTGATCAACAGGATTGGCTGAGCACATGCTGTGTACTAGGCACTGAGGACATGGCAGTGAGCAGGAGGCAGAGGAGCCCCTCCTCCTTGGAGCCATCAGCTGTCCTCCTGGTGAGAGGGGAGAAGCAAGAGCAGATAAGCACCCCTGGATCACATCATTGGTGACAGAGAGGACAGGAGGGCTTGGAAGGGGAGCTGTTGGGAAGGCCTTTCTGGGGGTGAGCCTTTGTCCCCATGGGTCAGTGCAGGGCAGCTAATGGTAGCGAGTGACCAGTTGTAGTATAGGTTGGTAGATCTGGTTGGGGGTCCGAGTCAGGGCTGGTTTAAAGATGAAGACAGGGACGCAGCATGAGCTGGAGGCCTGGCAGATTTTCTGTGCTGAGCTGGAATCTGAAGGACTCATAGGACTTGGAGGGACACAGTGGCAGGTGGCAGAGAAGGGGTCACAGACAAGGGTGCAGTATCTCAGGGCTCAGGAGAGGGGAGCAGGGGCTGCAGGGGTGGACATGGCCCTAGGTGGGCTGAGGAGAGCAGAGAGGGAGGAGCCAAAGGCGGTGGGCTCACAGGCCTGGGAGGGGTGGCGGGTTCCCTCCTCAGACTCCTGGGCTCCCGCCCGCGTGTGAAAGGCTAGAACACAGTTCCAGCAGCCCGCGAGCATGGGGGGCACCCTGTACACTCCTTGGCCTCCCTGGCTCTCCATCTGTAGCTCCTCAGTGGCTGACGTCTCACCAAGTGTCCCTCGTATGTTATACAGCATGTCCAGTGTCAGGTAGCAGGATGGGGACGTCCAGAGCGCAGCACACAGCACGTTGACAGTGATGTGCTGGAGGTGCTTTGGCACCGTCCTGCTGTTCAGATGGAGAGTTACCCCTACCTGGGATAGACCAGGTGGCCCTCTGTGGTGACAGATGCCATAGCGCATTCCTCTGTAGTAAGGCCTTGGTCGTACCTACGCCTTCTCTAACATGTTACGTGCCTGGAAGTAACCCAGCTAGGAGGGTCAGCAGTGACTGGGGAGGGCCATCCAGGAGAGAACCAGACTGTGGCAGGAGCCATGGAACCCTGGGTGTGTGGTGCCATCATAAGGAACTGCAGAGCTCTGCCCTCTTGTTGCCCATCACAGGGTTTCCTGGGGCCACTGGACACAGGGGCCCTGGTTGTGGTTGTTGTGGCACTTCGGCCGCCCTCTAGGTTTTCAGCCCTATGTTTCCCAGGTCTCTGGTTGCCCAGGAAGGTGACCCTCCTCCACCCTGGCTCGCTCAGCAGAGCAAGGCCTTGAGCCAAATACAGCTGCACAGAAGGGACTCTCGGACATGGAGTACCTGAAGTCCAGATGGTCGCTGCCGAGTCGTCCTCAGAGGAGGAGAGTGAGGACGAAGCAGTGAACTGTGATGAAGGGAGTGAGGCAGAGGAGTCCTCTGCCACCAAGACCCAGCAGGTATGAGGGAGCACAGAGGCCCTGCCTGGGAATAAGAGGCCACAGGAGCCTGGAGCCTAGGTGTGTGCCTCTGGGGGACAGGGAGGGGTTCTGTGCATGTCCACGTGGTCCTGCGGCCCCATTGCTGGGATGCCACATGGAGGAAAGACTGCCCCCTCTGAGCTCAGTGCCTGCCACACCTGGAGGGCCCGCCTGCCACCTATCAGGGCTCTGGGAGGAGTGAGGGTGGTGGCCATGTTGCACGTGGTGTTCAGTAACAAGGCGGATGGAATTGAACAGGTCGTCATTGATAGATGAGATTAGTCAAGCCCTACCTACATGCCCAGTGATGCACTTGCCATCAAGGAATGTCATCACCATCTCTGGGGCTGTTGTTCTTCCATTTCATAGGGGAGGAAACTGAGACCTGGAGAAGGGAAGTTACAGGCTCCCATGATGGGGTCAGGCCCCAGCCTGGGTCTTCCAGGCTTTGAAGTTGAGAGTATACAGGTGCACGTGACCCTTGAGGATGGCCACCTTTTCCCCCAACGGGGAGTCCTCTGCTCCAGACACAGGGCACTTGGACATGTGTGTGTCCCCATTCTTGAGTTGGAAGCAACCAGTCTTTTGCTTCCAAATGAGAGGAAGGGGCTCCCTCTGCCTCCTCTTCTCTTTCCTCTTCCTCCTCCCTCCTTCCTAGTTACCGTGCCCTGCAGGGAGTATGGGAGTTTGAGGCTCAGTCTCAGCTCTGACCCTTGGGGGCTGCTGGGCCTGGGGTAATGCTTCAGCCCACAGACCTCTCTGATCCTCGTCTGCAGAGGACATCCTGGCAGTGCCTGGCCTTCCAGCCATCTCCTGAACCTCTGTACTCAGGGTGGCCCTGGAGGTCACCATGTCCAGCAGGGTTGGGGCAGCAACCCTCCCAGCACATCAGCGTTTCCCGGTTTGACTAGAAATGACCTTGTTCTGCACCTATTGGGTCACTGCAGGCTCTGCTGAGGAGTGAGTTCTAGCTGGGCAGGTTTTAGCACCAAAGGATCTACCAAAAACTTAGGTTGTGCAGAGCTATCTGGAGTCCAGAATTATAGGAAAAGGTGCCGAATTCAGAATCCATGTGGAATTAGAGGCTCAGTAGGAGGCTGGCCTCTGCGTGTAGCATGGAGCCAGCTAAAATCAGCAGCTGCAGGGTAGGTGCCTCGGCTCCTCCCTCTGCCCTGGCCCTCTGCTGGCCAGTGGCCTGCTCGCCTGTCCATGGTGTGCTGACCTGGCTGCAGCTCTCACTTCAGAGGCAAATGGGGACCCTGCATCCACTGCCTCCACACTGGCCAGACCCTGAGTCTGGCAGGCACAGGCGCCAGCACTTCCTGCCACCCTGGCTGCAGCTGCTCCTGGAGCTGTGACGTCCTGGTCTTTCCCCTGCTCCCTCCACCTCAGGGAACCCACTGTGGCCTTTTCTCTTTGTTCTGAGACAGAGAAACCAGCGAACGAGAAGGAGCCCACCACCTCCCACACCGTGAAACTTCGGGGAGCCCCGTTCAGTGTCACAGAGGTATGTGCTCTCAGGACAGGGCGAGGAGGGGGCCACTCAGATTGAGAGCTGGAAGGAATCACCCACCAAAAAGGCTGACCAATGGCATCTTGGGCGTCACCAATGAGGGACTGTGATTGCTGCCTCCAGCAGGAGGAGGCCTTTTCTGCTCTCTCACCTACAGCAGGTAGGGTGGGAAGCCAGGGCAGAGGGCTGGCCTGCGGTCAGACAGTCCCTGTGGAGAGTCCTTCCCCATTTGGCAGCGGGCTGCCGCTGTAGGCACTTGTGAGTGTGGAGGTGTTGCTGTCTTCAGAAACAGGCCACAGACCAACTGTCACCATGGCTGCAGCTGGCTGGCCCTAGAGCTGCCTTAGCAGAGGACCCTGTTCTCACGCCCACCTCGTGACAGTCATAGAGGTTCCCCATATGAGATCCTAGAAGACACAGCTAAATAAAAAGAATGAAAGTCACCTATAACTGGGATGGCCATGTGAGTGACTGTGAGCGGGCGTAGCCAGAGGGGGTGCCAGGATGCAGTTGTGATCGCTGCAGGTCTGACGACTGGAGGTGATCCGCAGGTGCCCACTGTCCTCAGCACACTGGGCTGCCCCGCCCCAATTCCCAGGTCCCACCCAGTGACAATACCTGACATTCGGGACGAACCTTCTTAAGTGTCCTTTTCTTTGTGCACTGATGCTGACCTCTGCCGTTGGTTTGCTTTTTCCACATCCCTCTGTGAGGACTGGCTTGCGACACCATTTCCTTCTTGCACGTTCTTCTGTGCTCGGGGACACTTTGATACATTCCTGGTCTCCTAAATGGGGACACAGGAGTTAAAATTTTTTGCTATTGGAAATACTGAAGCAGTTCCTTGTGATCGAGGTTAGTTAGGTTTTGTTGTTGTTTTTTTTTGTTTTTTTTTGTTTTTTAAATTTGGTACCCATGATCGAACCTCAGGGTGTATAACCACTGAGCCACATCCCCAGCCCTTTTTATGTTTTATTTTGAGACACAGTCTCATTCAGTTGCTCAGGGTCTCACTAAGTTGCTGAGGCTGGCTTTGAACCCATGATCCTCCTGCCTCAGCCTCCCAAGCTGCTGGGAAGAGTGGCAGGCACCATGCCCATCCTAGTTAATTTTTTTTAGGGAAAAAAGATGAACCCCTGCCTTACTCCTCATAATGAGAAAAGTTTCAGACACATCAAGGATTTGAGCTGAACAAATTTCTTTCTAAGCAATTTGCAAACTTTGATGGAAAAACAAAAAATGGACATGTTGACTGCCTACAAACCAGAAACCCTGTAAGGCCATGGCTGCCACAGGGTCAGAAGGTGGACTGCAGAATCCGTAGCCTGAACAGCAGGCAAGAGGCACCAATTTCTCTAATTTACAGAGATTCTTATGAAGGACATATGACCCACCCAACAGAAAAATGGAGAAAGGACAAGAATTTTTTGAAGAAAAAGAATTTAGGTGGCCTGTACAGATGCTTGAATTTATTCATAATTATTAAAAATAAAATCGAAACTGCAAGTTCATGTTTTTCACTTGCCAAAGTGGCATACATTTTTCACATTTGGCAATAAACATTTTCTTGTCTTTTGGAGGACAATGTAGAAGTGTCAGGCATAATTAGGAACATCTAGGCCTTTGCCGAGCTGGTGCTGAGCTTTGCCCCACAGGTGGATCCCCCAGGCACACCAGAGTCTGAACTCAAGAAAGTTCTTTGCAACCTTCCTGTTATTATTTAAACTTAATGTGTTGAGTTATAGTCATCAATAAGAACAGAAAAGCAAAGCTCCATTTCTAGGGAAGGCGTGTATCCTTGATTCTCAGAAGGGAATGATCCGCCCCAGTGGAACAGATGGTGATGTCCAGAGGAACCCTTGGTTGTCACCTCTGAAGGAGCTGCTGCTGGCATCTAGTGGGCAGAGACCTGGCATGCTGCGAGATGCCCTGCCGCACACAGGACAGCCCCCACAACAAAGAATCACCAAGCCCAAAATGTCACCAGTGCCTGGGTTGACTCACAGGGCACATTAAAACGGGGGAACATGAGGTGTCACATGAAGAACGCAGTGACCGGGGAGACCCCAGGGTGCTGTGGCAAGTGAAAAAAACCAGGTGTGGAACAGCGGGTGGATTCATCCCCAGAGACACCTGACCATGTGTGGTGCAGGTGCTGGCTGTCCCACCAGTCACCAGGAACGAGGCCAGGCTTCTGGAGAGAATCTGATAATCAGGAAATTGGCAGCAGTAGTGTGAAAACCCTACTTTGCCGGACTTCTTCCATTTGTTTGGAATGCTTGTTAGTTTCGTCTGGTGGCTGGCATCACAGGCTGCTCAGGATGGGGGCCTCTGAGCACCCAGGGCCCAGATTAAAACTGGTTTCACTGCTTTTATTTTGCAGAAGGAGCCAGGAAGGTAGAGCTGGCCCTTGGAATTAGGAGTTGGTTTTGTTCTCTGATTTGCACTTTTCAGCATTTGCCATGATTTCACACCCTGCCTGTTCACATATTTTTTTAAATACATGTTTACGTCATACACACATCCAGAAAAGGGAATGGTTAAGAACACGGAGGTCTCCTTACAATGTGAAGTATCATGGACAGATACCTATGCTGTAAAGTGAAGTGAGAAAAGCTAGATTTGACCCCAAGTATAAAAGAAAAAAAAATCCTCAAAAAAGGTCAGATATGATGCCTTAAAATAGCAGTGATGAGGTTAATAGTTTATAGTTGTTACGCATTTCTTCCCTGATCTCTATTTTCCAATTCTTCTATTTTATGATGGAGGAAGGATGAGTATAACTGAAAGCAGAGCCATAATCACCCTGTTATCTTTTCTGATTCAGTCCTTTGTCCCTCCCCTCTTTATTGGGCAGCACTTTTCTTGTTGCACTGATCAGGGGACAAAGTTCTCCTTACAGAAGAATGTCATGGAATTCCTGGCACCCCTGAAGCCAGTGGCCATTCAGATAGTGAGGAACATGCATGGGAACAAGATGAATGAGGTCTGGGAGCTGGGCTGAGTCAGGGGAGGCCGGCACGGGATGGGGCATGTCTCCTCTCCTGGTGGCAGTCCTCACTCTACCCTGGTCAGGACACGGCTCTGACGGCCTCCTTCCTGCCTCTGGCAGCCTGGTGGACAGTGTCAGAATCTTCACCTGTCTCTCCTTGCCCAGCCTCCACTCTTCTGGCAGGTTTCCCCATCTGTTTAGATAGAGGCCAGCAGTTCTTGGTTTGCTGGGCTGAGTTCATGCTGGTGGAAGATGGTGGGGTGGACAGGGTGCTCCACAGGTAGAGACCCCATGAGACTGAGGCTGTGGAGGCCTCCCATGATTAGGAAAGACCCCCCACCTGCTGGTGCTTTGTGAGTCGCGGCCTCTGTTGCTCCCCAGAAGTGGTGCTGGTGGGCAGCACTTTACTCTGAGCATGCGTGGTGCTGCGCCTGGTGTCCTCTCTGGCAGTGAGCCTCCACCCTGGCCTTGGAGCCCTGGATCTGGCTGCCCAGAGGCAGGTAGCATGGCTGGAGGGAAGTTGGCGCTGGGAGGGTGGTCACAGAGTCCAGTCCCCCAGTGCTAGGTTGGGTCAAGGGGCTGTCATGAGCATTTGTCCTTTGCAGAACCTGGTCAGGGAAGGGCTGAGGCCAAGAGGGAGGCAGAAAGGCCCTTGTTTCTGACTCCTGGCATCTGGCGCCTTCGCCCACCAAGCCAGGGAGGGCTCCTCAAAGGGGAGTTTGGCCTGGTGGGGAGGGAGGTGGGTGTGCTTTGGAGGCTTCCAGCCTCTGCCCCGAGCTGGGTACAGCATCCCCAGCGACTCCCTGCATCTGCAGGACCTGCAGTTAACCTTTTTCCTGGTCCCCCTCAGGCTACGTCTTTGTGGATTTCAGCAGCAAAGAGGAAGTGAAGAAAGTCCTGAAGTGCGACAGGGTATACATTTGTAAGGGGGCGCTGGCAAGGCCCCTTGGGCTCCTTGTTTCCTCGTGGGCTCCTTCATGTACGTCTGTGCCTAGTTTTCCTCCCACCTGATGCTGCGTGCTCTGAGGGTAGAGCAGCAAACAGAGGGACTGCAGAGAGGCAGGCAGCTTGGGAGCCCATGAGCAGGCACATGGCCCTGGGCAGTATAGGCGGTCAGGGCAGTGGTGAGAGCTGGGGTGGAGGAGACAGGTCTCCAGTGGGGCAACTGTTGGGCCTCCTGGAGTGAGGAGCAGGCTCTGGCCTCTGGGAAGGGTTGGTGGAGGTGCAGCAAGGGCACCTTCCCCAAGCTGGGACATGGTCCTCCACCCACCCTGGCACGGATGGTGATTGGACCCAGCCACAGACTCCTGGGGATGCGTTGTGTCAGGGTAGACGGGGGTCCCTGGGAGACCTGCTGGCGGGTCAGTGGAAGGTATCCATCAAACTCTGGTGGCGCAAGTGGAGGCAGGCCATCCCTGCGGCCTCCTTAGGCACGCTGGGTGGTTTTTGCAACCTGCTCACCAGCAGATGATTGTTCAGGGTCAGGCTGTCACATGAGACCTTTCCCAAGGCAGAGCCACCAGCAGTGCCAGAGTGGGCTCAGAGTTCAGCGGACCTGTCACTTGGCCTGGGATAGCAGGCTCCAAGGGCTGAGGCCATATTGGCAGACTGGGTGAGGTCCCGGGGATTCAGGCTGCTGCCCCTCTACAGAGCCTGCTGCCAGGCCCATCACCTTCCCAGCTGGAGCATCTGGCAGCCTGCATCCAGGGCCTGGGTCCCCAGCCAGCTGTGTCAAGTCCCAGGCTCCCTGGATTCTCTCCTCCTGTAGGTGGACACTACATCAAGGTGCTCAGGGAGAAGCACGTGCCCACAGCCAAGGGAACCCTACAGAACGGTGTGCAGCCCTGGCAAGACCGGACGCTCGGAAAGAATGAGGAGGAGGAGGAGGACCTGGCTGACTCTGGGAGGCTCTTTCTGTGCAACCTGCCCTACACCAGCACTGAGGAGGACCTGGAGGGGCTCTTCTCCCACTACGGTAGGGCTCTGCTCCTGGCCGCGCGTGTAGGCCCCTGCTTTGCCCAGCTCCCACTTGACTGGGTTGGCCCAGTCTGCCTCCCACTCACTCTTGACCTTGGGCAGTGGCTCCAGCTGGTTTCCTCATCTGAAAACAGGGCTCTCTGTCCCCACTGCAGATCTAGTGGCATCTTCTACTTTCTGAACTTGAACTTGGATTCCTTTTTTTTTTTTTTTTTTTAATGGTGCTGGGATTGAACCCAGGGTCACTCTGCCACCAACCTACATCCCCAATTTTTTTTTTTATTTTTTAATTTGAGACTGTTTTGGTAAGTCCACGAAGCTGACCTTGATCCTCCTGCCTCAGCCTCACAAGTTGCTGGGACCACAGGCATAACCAGCATGACCCACAGAACTTGATTCCTTAGCTCTCACCATCCAAATGCAGAGCGGGAGTGATGGAGGTGTTTTCCTGAGATTCTTTGGCTTCTGGTGTTGGAATTCAGCAGCCTCCCAACCCTCCCCACCCACCATGCTCCTGCCTGGGAATGCTTTTTTCTCAAGTCTTCCCAAGCAAACCCAGCTTCCGAGAAGAGGCAACAGCCAGGGCAATCTTTGTTTTTGCTGCTGTTACTTCTTGGGCTGGGAACTTGCAGGCCTGTAGTTGAGCTTGGTCACAGGGACCATTTGTCGAGGGGAGGAAAGTGGGCTCACAGTGCAGGTGAATCTGTGCTCTGGAGATGCTGCCGGCACCCTTGTCTCCCAGGAGACTGGCCTGGGTGTGGAGGATCAGTGAGGCCGTGTGAGTGTGGCTCAGGCCAAAGACAGCTCAGAGGTCCCAAGTGGAACCTGCTTGCAGGCCAGGTGATGGGACCTGAAGGTCTATCCATGCTGTCCTGCTGCCCAGGTCCTCCCATGGGCTGGTGCCCTGGCCATACAGCAGTGCTGGGTGGATGGGAGGGGGCTTGACCATAGACTGCAGGTATCCATTTGAGATGTGGCCGCACCTGGTGTTCAGAGTGGAACCACTGCAGACAGTGTCCTCTGAGAGGGACGGCATTACGAACACTTATGTGGCACTAACTGCAGCAGGCCCTGTGTAGTGACTGCACACTAACTCTTGGACCCTCAAGGCCACTGTGTGTGGGGCGACTTGTGCCATTCAGAGGTGAGAGGAGGAGGCCTGTGTGGGCGAGGCCACTGCCCAGGGCAGGCTGTGCTCAGCAGTCCATGGAGCCAGGTGCAGCCCGACAACTTCCTCCTTGCTTCTCTTAGGGTGGGGGCGAGGGGACTGGGAAATGACACCCTTGACCTGGAGGTGGGCCTCATGGCTGGCAGTCACCATCCTTCCCTCGGGCTGAGTGGACATGGCCAGTGCACAGCAGTTGTGCTGTGTTCATGTGGCCGATCCTTAGTGCCTGGCACTTTCCCTCAAGCTTGGGCCCAGCTCCAACCCAGGCGACTGACACTCTCCTGTCCTCAGGTCCCCTGTCAGAGCTCCACTACCCCATCAACAGCCTGACCAGGAAACCCCAAGGGCTTTGCCTTCGTCACCTTCATTTCCCTGAGCATGCGTTGAAGACCTGTGCAGCAGTGGATGGGCAGGTGTTCCAGGTGAGGTTGCTCATGGGCCCGCCGGGGTCGCTGAGCCTGGGGATGGAGGAGGGATGGCCCTGTGGAATGCAGGGAGCTCTGCTCTTCAGGGTCACCTTGCAATGTGCCCAGGCCACCTCCCCCCAGTGCACCTTCATTCACAGTGTATGGACCTTGTGGGCTCCAGGCCAGACCTGGCCCACCCGTGGACACTCAACGTTCTCCCTGTGCAGGGTCTGGGGGTGCAGTGTGAGGGGCCGTGGGGTGTCACAGAGGGACACCTTTCCCTTGGCATGGCCGTGTCGGGGACCCCAGCACCAGCTGGACTGAGAGTAACCGTGTGTCTGCTCCGGCTGCCCTCCCTGTCCTCCTGCAGGTCTGGCCGTGGGTCCAACTTGTTTAGGACAGGAGGCCCCACTAGACAGGAGGCCCCACTGGAGTGCAGGGCTGGAGGATGGGAGGGTAGCTTGCCCACATCCTCCCCTGTCCCCACAGGGCAGGATGCTGCACGGGCTGCCGTCCACCATCAGGAAGGAAGCCAGTGAGGATACCGACACCCCTATCTCATCCTACAAGAAGAAGAAAGTGTCCAAGGACAAAGCCAGCAGCTCCAGGTCCTCGCCAGCCCCGCCCGGGCTCTGCCGCCCTCTCTACCTTTCCAGGCCAACTGATTTATAGCTTTTATAAAGCTATAAACCTTTTGCTTTATAGCTTGAGGTTCATCCTCACCTCCGAGCCCACTTCCCCACTGCAGAGGGGAGAGTAGTGCCGAGCTCACTTTTGCTCTGAGTTGTCGCGTCCACTACAAGTGAACAGTTGCCACCTGCTGGTCCCTGCACAGGCCAGCTGCTGCACTACCAGAGGTTGGATCTGTCAGTCCCGCTGCCTGCTGGTGGGGAGCCCACCCAGGTCAGGTGAGCTGGCGGGAGGGCTAGGAAGGCAGGGAGGCTTATGACAGGCTATGTGTCTGAGAGAGCACCTGTGTGTCCCAGCGTGGCCTGTCCTGCTCTGCCCCTGCCCACAGCTCCCATGACTGAAACACGCTGTTCATGGAGCCCAATCCCATGGCCGATGTCATTGCACAGAAGTACAGTGGCACCAAGAGCCAAGTGTTGGACCACATGAGTGGCCCGTGACCTGCGAACTTCGTGTCCGCAGACCCTCTTGGCGAATCTGTCCATGGATGGACCCCTGCGGAGTTCTTTCTGGCAAAACTGGGAGTGGGTTTCAGCCACATGGTGAGGGACATCCCTTGATTCTGCCCATTGGCTGCTTCCTCCACGGTCCTCTGCCCTTAAGACACCAGAGGCCAGCCTGTCTGTGGAGGTGGACAGCAAGCTCGTGTATAAGTGAATGGACTGGTGGCCATGTTTTTAAAAGAAACAGGAAAATTAATTCTAACAGACGCCCTTTATAGCTAATGCTGAGGGATTGTTACTTCACTGTGCCCAGCATAGTCACAGGGTGTTTCTCCTCCCTCGTTCCCACCCAGGCCACTGAGTTCCATTCGTAGCAGGACATGGGTTTGAATGAACCACACCTCAGGTGCCCAGTGGCTCATGGCTGCCATGCTGGGCAGTGCAGCTTGGCCTGAGTTGGAGGGAGGGACAAGGGATGGTCGCAGTGGCTCTGGTGCCATGAGTGCCCTGAGCACCATGGCTTCGCAGTGCTGAGACAGGGTCCTGCCTTCTAGAGCCTTCTGGTGCCTTCTTAAACCTCCTAGTGGAGACAGGTGGAGAGAGGAGAGCCTGGGTTGGTGGGGAGGTGACAGAACAAGGACTGCTTGGTGTGAGGGGTCGGGGTCAGGGTCAGCCCTGCAGAAGCCCCCAGGAGCTACAAGAGGAGCCACAGACCTGCCCACTGCGGAGAAGGGAAGAGCCTGGGTGGGTGTGGGGACACATGGCTGGAGAGGGTGGCAGAGGAGGTCAGGCAGGTGTGGCTGGGTGAGGGGCACCGCTGAACCCACTTCCACTGGGTCTGCTCAGCTGCTGGCTGGAGATAGCAGATTGGGTCCACCTGATGGCTGCTGGTCTCCTTTTCCCCTCCCTCAGGAGACCAAGGACAGTGTGGCTATCCGTGTGGCCCTTGGGGAGACCCAGATGGTGCAAGAGGTGCAGCGCTTCCTCCTCCACAATGGAGTCAACCTGGGCTCCTTCAGCCAGGTGGGTCCCCACTGCCCTCCCTGCGGGCTCTGATAGCCCTGACTGATGGCTGCTGCAGAGCTGGATATGGGGCTCCAGGAAGGCTGGGGGTGTGTCCACAGGCCCTGAGGTGACTGGAACCAAAACCTGAGGGCTCACTGCTCCGCTGCCCCTCACAGGGACAGGCTGCACCTGGTGCTTCTTCCTCCATGCCTGTTGTGGCAGGTGGCCTGCAGTTCCACACTGAGATGCCAGTCTGATCAGTGGAACAGCGGCTGGGGCACCTGGGAGGTCCAGCAGGCTGGTCATTCACTATCACGGTCTGCACAACTCAGTAAGGGGCTGGGGACTGACCCCTCAGCAGAACTGCCCAGCTGTGGAGCCAGCAGGTGGCCTGCTGGAGAGGGTGGTGCCTCCTGGGTCTGCTTCCCAGTCGCCTGGCCTCTGGGGCCCCAGACAGTGCTGGTGTCAGACTGGACCTCTGCTGCCATCTCCCACAAGTCCCGTCCGCTCCATAGGCTGCAGCAGAACAAAGCAAGACTGTGATTCTGCCCAAGAACCTCCCTGCAGTCACCCTGGCAGCTGAGTTGCGGGAGACCTTTGGCCGCTTTGGGAGCCTGGGCCGAGTGCTGCTGCCCAAGGGTGGCGTCACTGCCATCTTGGAGTTCCTGGAGCCCCTGGAGGTGCACAGGGCCTTCTGACACCTCGCCTACTCCAAGGTAGGGCTGCCCCAGGGGAGAGGGAGCTGGTATGTGGGAGGGCCCTCAGCCTGAGCTCCACCCTTCCACAGCACACCTGCAGAAAGCACCCCACTCCGCCCCTGCTTTCCCTGGCTTCCTTTCCTGCCTTAACTTGAGCCTTCACTGTCTGCTTCTCTGCTTTCATGTACCCATGATAAACTAAATCGGTTCTCTACGTGGGTCCGTTTAAGAATAGCTATAGCCACGGCACATTGGCTTAGACCAACAGAAAGTCACCTGTGGCAGATCTGGCAGGCTGGTGTCCAAGTCCAGTTTGTGGCCAGCACATCTGAGGGCTCTGGGGAGGACCTGTCCTTGTCTCTGCCACCATTGGGCTCCTGGTGTCCCTAGGCTCCTTGAACCACTACCATCCCACTCCTGTCTGTGCCCCATCTTTGGGCCTTCTTGGTCCCAAATCTCCTCCTGGGTTTATAGCCCGCAAACTGGGAGCAGACACTGAGGTGCCACTGGCAGGGTACCCACTTTGTTGTCCAATGCCAGGTGATAGTAACCAGGCCTGTGGATGAGTAGTGATGCTTGTTTTTCTTAACAGCTCAACACAGTGCAGGAGAGTGTGCCTGTGACTATGTGTGTCCATGTGGTTTTACTCCAGGTTGCAGGAGGGATGTGGAGGCAGGGCAGCTCTGTCACTGGCCTGGGCTGCGTGGGTGGTACACAACAGAGTCTGGTGGTACAGGCCCACATTGTGTTCCTGCGTGTGTGTCCCATGTCTCTGCCCCTCCTGACCACTGTCTCCAGGCCCCTGTGGACATCAGATCTCTAAAGATTGCCATGACCTCTTCTCGTAGCATTTCAGAATCTGGGTACTCCAGGGACAGGAATGTCATTGTGGGTGTGAAGGGTTAGGTCGTGGACGTCTTTGGAACTAGACGGCCTGCGCTGTTGGGAAAAGGCTGGGCACACGGGAACACAGCTTTCATCTCCAGCCAGCTGCTTTTCCCAGTGCACCTTTCTGGGCGGGACTGAGAGCGACAGACCTGCCCAGGGAGGGACCGTTCCTGAGCACAGTTCCTGAGGTGCCCACTCACCCAGCCTGCTCAGTTCAGCTCAGCTCTCACTAAACCCAAACGCCACAGCCCAGGCTGTGCCTGTGACCACCTGACCAGGCTCCTGGGCCAGGGTCGGGTGGAGTCGACTCCACCTTGCTGAGGGCCCTGGGCTGTCCAGGGTGTCTCTGGGAGGCTCCCACTCCTGGAACCCCCGTAGGCCCCTGGGACAGTGCAGGGAAGGTGATCAGTCTTTGTCAGAGGTCTCTGAGCAAGAAGGTGTGCGCTTGCTGGCCAGTTAACCAGTTCCTGCCTGGCACAAAAGCCTCATGCCATTGAGTTAGGTTGCCAAGATTGAAAAAGTGGGTTTTTGTGTGTAAAGTTGGGTTTTCCACTCCTTTTCAAAACTCTAAACTTCTGGCCATACTGAGTTGGCCTCCCCAGGGGGCAGAAGCTGGCCATTGCTGAGGAGAGGCTACCCCTCACACTGGCCATGAACCTTCTGGGGCACCATTGTCTCCACTCCTCTCTCCTCTATAAGTTTTTGTCAGTCTTCCAGGAACCTGTCTTGCTTTCCTGAAACCACTTGGCATCTAGTGTTGGTATTCTGGAATGTTCCTGATGCCACCCGTTTATGTTTGTGATGTGATCTCTGTGGTCGTGCATGAGACCAGGTAGCCAAGGCACCCAGCTGAGGTCCTGGCACGTGGCAGGAGATCTACTGCCCATTCTTTCCTTGGCCTTCAACCTCTAAGATGCAGGATGACCAGGAGACCCAGAGGGTCTTCCCGCTGACAGTATTGACTTTCACTTTGATTGAAGTTCTCCTCCAGGACCTGGAGTCTGAGCTGCTATGTCCTTAGGCTGTTTCCTCCTCTCTCCTTTAAAAGTGGGCTTCTGAGTACCAATGAGCACACCTGGAGTTCCTTGCTGGGTCTGTTGATTGTTTCTTGGGTGGGGAGGAGCCTGCAAGAAGGTTTCCTCCTTGAGGCCTGGGGCCCAGGAAGCTGGTGTTCTTTGGGCCCTGGGAGGGATCCAGCTCAGTCACTAGCTATTTCTGTGAGACTTGAAAGTCTTGTTCAGTGGCTAAGCGGTTGACACCTAATCAGGACTGGAAAGCTTCAGGCCACAAGCCAGTGGCAGGAAACAGGGCCCCGGAGCTTGGCGTGATGGTGCAGGACAGGTCTGAGTACTTGGAAGCCCCCTTAGGCCCCACACAGGTGGGAGCTGTTGGAGGGAAGCATGCTGGGGAGAAGCCCATGGGCTCCTCTTTGGCCATGGGACCTCAGGAGCTCCTGCCAGCCTGGGGGGCAGGGCTGCCATCTGCTCAGCACCAAGGTGGGTTGGAGGAATCCCCGTCCTGGGGCTGTACCCATGTGGCTGTGGGATAGCTGTTGAGCCTTTCCTGGGGAAGGGGCTTGTCCCCACGCCTGGCTCTCAGGACTTGGTGAAACTGGGGAGATTGAGCCAAACTGAGCGCGTTTCCCTAAAGTAGGGTTTCTCCAACAGTCCTAAGACTGAGGTGTCCGCCACTCTCACTGGGGCAGACAGCCACACTAGGCCCTGGCCGACGGCTGGTGGCCCTGCCCCTTCTGCCCCATGTGCCTGTGGGCACCGCCACTAATTGGCAAGGCCATGTTCACCCTCCCTCTCTCTGGAACCTGTTCCTTCAGAGGGGGTGAGGTGCAGGGGCGGTGGTAACAGGTACTGGTGCAGCCACCTGGGTCTGCTGCTACGGAAGCAGCCAAGGCCCCTGCCCACTGTTCTCATGGCTGTGTGCACATGTGTGCTTTCCCGGCTCAAGCAGACCAACAGAACCACACACCACCCTTCTCGTCTTCATCTTCAGCTCCCCAGGTCCATCAGTGCCCTTCAGCATTCCTTAGCACATCATTTCAGTGGTGACCTACCATCCCAGCCTCCAGTGACCTTGCTGGCCTGTCTGTGACTCTGTGTGATGGTTTTTCCCAGTTTCCACTATTACAAAATACTGTGACTTCCTCATGTATAAACAAAACCACTTTGACACATGTGCATGTTCAAGGGGTATTTGAAATCCATATTCAAGTGGTTTTAGAATGCTTAAGTTTTCCCATTCTGTAATTTTTGCAAAACTCTTAAGATACATTTCAGTTTGAAAGTTCACTAAGTGATGTTTTTTAAGGAAAAATAACATTTTGCTTAGGTTCATGGTTCAAGAACACAGTTCCCATAATTTATTTTGAAGTTAAAATGAGTGTGGCCTAATCCTATCTGGTGCTTCTACCTTTGGATCTCTGTCATATTCTCTTTAAAACAGAGGAGGATCTGGGTGCAGTGGCACATGTCTGGAATCCCAGCAGCTCAGGAGGCTGAGGTAGGAGGATCTTGAGTTCAAAGCCAGCCTCAGCAAAAGGGAGATGCTAAGCAACTCAGCAAGACCTGGTCTCTAAATAAAATACAAAATAGGGCTGGGGATGTGGCTTAGTGGGTAAGTGTCCCTGGGTTCAATCCCAAGTACAAAAAAAAAAATACAACAGGGGCAGATGGTGGGACTATGTCTCTCTTCCTGGCTCTCTCGCTGCTGACACCTGCAGTCCCTCCTGACCGTGCCACGGAGGCAGAGCCCCTTGGTACAGCGTTCTGTGCTTTAGGCCCTGGCTTTGGTGGGTAGATGTTACTTAATGGTGTTGTTTGTCTTTGATGGGGTTAGTGGCTGATGGTGAGACTCTAGAAGGTGGGAAGCCAGCAGGTGAAGGAGCAGAGGCATTCACAGCCAGGGGCAGAAGAGGAGGAGGAGTAGGAGGAGAAAGATGAGAGCCTTCCAGGATGCACTCTATTTATTAAAAATCTCAATTTCAGCACCACAGAGCAGATGCTGAGGGAAGTGAGTGTCCACCAGGAATGGGGGATGCTCCAGTCTGTGATGTGGGCAGTGTGTCTGCTCTGTGTCTGGCTTGGCTCAGGTGGTGGACAGCCCGCCCTGCTGCACACCACCCCTGCTGTCGTGGGGGGCGTGTTTCATGTTCCACGCATACTTGAAAACAGTTCCCCAACTGCTTCTGTGGTGAGTGACTCAGAAGTCAATGCCACCACTGTGCATGGCCTGATGGAGCCTGCAGGAGACTCGTCAGTGAGGGTGTCCCCACCTGGCATGTCTGGATGGGGTGAGTCTGCACCTGTGGGAGGAGAGCAGGAGGGGCAGGGTAGGGAGCTCCAGGCAGGGGTTTGGCAGATGCCCAGTGAACATGGCAGCCCATGGACTGCAGGGCCTGGATGGGTGAGGGGCCCCTCCTGCTCAGAGGATGGGGTCTGTGAGCTCCCTGCCTCCCCAACCAGGACTCCCCAGCAGAGGTGCTGCTTTTGGTGAATCGAGCATGGAACAGAACAGATGCTCACCAGATTTCCTCCTTAATGGATGAGTGACACAGCTCACAGCCCTGAACTTGTCCTGGAAGGAGGATGGTCAGAGGATGGAAATCTCTGATTCCCCTTCCTTTCAAAATGTCCCCTGAGCTCTAAAATTCTATGGAGGGTTCAAGAGAGGAGGCAGTGTCCACTGAACCCACCTCTGTGCTGTGACTGTCCCTAGGTAGGACAGCCACAGAAGTGGAGATGCCCAGACCCAAGCAGGCAGCATGGCCAGGGGCCCCGGAGCACCTGGTGAAGCACTGATACCACGTGACTTGGTTTTAGAGGCGCACCCTAGCAGTGTCTCAAAGGCAGGTGGCTCTGAGCCTGTCAGGCCACCTCTGCTCCTGTGTTGTCCTTGTCACTCCTGGCATGGTGTGGGGCATCACTATTGGATCAGCGTTTCCTGGAGTTGCACAAATGGCAGCTCAAGAGTGTCCTCAGAATTGAAGGCCCTGGAGCGGGAAGGCTCAGCCAGGACCATCTAGCTCATCTGGGAGATGGAACTTCAGAGAGGTTGCCTCACTGTCCTGAGCTCACACAGCCCATTAGAGCACTGTGGGGAAGCACACCCAGATCACAGGACCCCTGTCCCAGCACCTGAGTGTGGAACCATGGTCAGGGGTCAGTCCTCCTGGACCTGGATCCTGTCCTCACTCCTTGTTAATGGGCAAGCCCTGCAGCCTTTCTGTGCCTCGGTTTCTCTGGCTGTCATAGAGGCATGAGTTGAACTTTCTCATTGGGTTGTTTTAAAGGTTTGACTAGGACGACTGAGATCCTCCAGTTAGAGGGTCACACGTCTGAAGCACGAGTCTGCCACCGGTGTGTGTGAGGATCTCCGCTCCTCCTGCTGCCCATCGCTCAATTGGTGGACAGTACTGAGCACCTGCCTGTCTTTGGTACTGAAGACAGGGACAGAGCCAGAGCCATGTGGAGTGTGCCTTAGCTGGGCTCTAAAGGGAGACAGGAGAATGGAGGGGAAACCTAGAGTGTGACTTACAGATTTTAGAATTATTTTGGCTTTAAGCACAGAGGGCAGTGAGGTGGTTGGGCTTGGAATCAGTAGACTCTATGCCCCTGAACTGACACCACCTTCTGGGGTCTGAGGCTGACCTCTCAGCTGTTCCAAGGCCTAGTTCTTCCCTCTGTAATTGGAGGAAGAAAGCAGCCCAGCTGCCATTTTGAGAGGCCCGGGGGACTAGCCAGGTTACTTGGAACAGGCCATCACTCACCACCTCCAAATGACCCAGGATCTCCATGGGCAGAAGTGGGAGGACAGTTTCACAGGTTACACAGTGGCTCAGAGCCTGGCTCAGCAGCCCAGGCCCAGGTCCAGCATGTCCAACTTTGTGACCCCAACTGCCAGCTCCCTGGCTCTCAGCTGCCCATCTGAGGGTGTCTCTGGGTCACTAGGTGGGTGGATGGTGTGGGACCTGGCACAGGCCCATGCAGAGTGAGCAGCCTCCTGGGGTCAGCTCTGCATTCCTCCTGATTCTTGTGCCCGTGGGTGGACCCATGGTGACTGGAGAGGCTCCCACGAAGGTGGTGGATGCTCCCAGAAGTCAGGGGCTGTATGATTCTCTCTTCTCCAGGTGTTTTCCAAAGTGGGTGCTGTGAGGAGCTATGCCATCTCCAAGAAGAGCAAAGCAGGTAACCCATGCAAATCTTGGCTGGAAGGAAGTGGTTCCAGAAGAAATCATACCTGCAGGCAGGGAGGGCAGCCAGGCTTGTCTGAAACAGCCCCTCCTCTCTCCTGGAGACTCCTGCTGTCACATGGTCCTGGAGCTGTGTACCTAGTGGGTGGGCAGGGTACCATCAGCACCCGGGGGCTCCCTCCTCCCCACTCCTTCCAGACACAGCAATAAAGACTGATTGTGGGATTTCCCACTTCAGTTCCAAGGGAAATGACCCATACATAGAACTTCTAGATCATTCCATCTTGTCATTAATCTGCACCTCCCTGGCCATTAGGTAGTGTGCAGGTAGAGACCACCTGGCCTCTCCCTTCAGCCCTGGGTCTTGTTCTGACACTCCTGGCCTCCCCTCTTTCATGCCCTAGTTCCCTGCAGAACATGAGCAAGGACATGTCCTTTGTCCTTTATCACAGTCATGTACCCAGTGCAACAGCCCTTTGATTCACAGACATGGTGGGGTGCATCACAAGTCAAGAGTGACCACTGCTCATTCACTCCCTAACTGGCCTGGACCACTAGGCAGTGAGCGCCAGAGATGTTGTCCCTGTCCCCAGGCACCTGCGGTAGCTGGGGGACATGTTAGCCAGTGGCTTCATCACAGGACCAGGAGGGCTGTGGCAGGTTCTTCAAGTCAGAGTGGGCCTAGAGGCAGGGAGGCTGAGCAGCTTGGTGGCAGAGGCCAAGGCAGGAGGTGCCCTGGAAAGGAAGGCAGTTTCAAGCTTAGGAAGTGGCTTTTATGCCCTGCAGGGGTTTGGATTCCAGCCTGGTGGGGAACCACTGAGGGTTTTAAGTAGACATTTCTGTGTGTGAAGTTAGAGGTCCCTTGCCTCTATTTGCTCAGGATGCCACGGTAGCAGGTAAACCAGGCCGCAGGGACACTGCCCCTCTGGGAGCCTGCACTCGCCCCTGCAAGCACTCAGTAGTGCCTTGTCACCCGTTGTTGGTGTTGAAAGCATCTCTTGGGGTGTCCACTGTCCTTTCGGGAGTCTGTCATCCAGCCAGGTGTTGGGGAGAGCAGGATGAGGTCATGCTCAGCCTGGGGCTGGCGTGAAGGACGACTGGGCGCAGGCGGCTGTGCAGCAGCAGGTCATACTGCTAACCATTGAGGGGCACAAGGAGAGATGGTGGGCAGAGCTTGTGCAGAACTGGCACACGGGGGGTCAGCAGAGCTGGGTCCTTGACACCAGCATGTGCCCCTCTCCCTCAGTCCCAGGTCAGCATTTCCTGTGGGCTGATTCCCACGGGCACAGAGGCTGGGAGCAGGTGCTGCTCTTGGCAGAGACCGGCCTCCCAGGCAGTATGGCCCTGCTGTGTCAGAGGGTGGATGAGCTCCTCTTTCCCAGGAGTATGTTTGACACTTAGGTGCAGACGCCACCAGCCCACCATCCACAGCCTTCTGCCTCCAAAGAAAAGCTCTCTGCTCAGAGAACAAATTGACAGGACTGCCTGCCCCCTGCAGTTCTGAGCCACTTTTGGGCTCTTCACAAGGTTCCCTAGCACGCCTGGCCCTGGGTCCGTCAGCCTCTGGATAGAAATACAGGTGCAGGGCTCTGCAGGGGAGGCAGAGGTGCAGTTAGAGACCTTGTGCTTTGGGGTGCCCCGTGGGGCTTCCCAGCATTACCCCACTACGCCTGACATACACACACTGTCAGGAAGCAGTGCCCCTGGAGAGGCTGCTGTTGCTCTTGCCCTCTGGCCTCCTGTTGCCTTGGAGTGGGGAAGCAGGCAGAGCCAGGGCACCTTCACCTCCCTGTCAGAACTTTAGACTGAAAATCCAGGAGCCAGATCCGAGGGTCAAAAATGCCCCCAGGAGGCAGCCATGGGTGCTCAAGACGCCACATGGAGGCAGGGCCATCCAGGTAGAGGCTCCTGCTGAAGAACAGTGGTCAGCCCCAAGTCAGTTCCCCCTCCCTCATGATGGCAGGATCCTATAAGGAGGTTAATTATCACATCATTCATGTGTTAATTAATAGTCAGTGATTAAATAGGCAGTGGATTCGCTGGGGCAACTAGTCATAAATGGCAAGCCCAGAGCTGAGGCCATGTGGGGGCTGGAAAGGATCCAAAGCTGAGTCCTGGCTCACTCCGTGCTCCCTTTTGCTCCTTTTTCAGGAGCGCTGCTTTCCACAGGGTTTGCATTCGTGGAGTACTGAAAGCCAGAGCAAGCCCAGAAAGCCCTCAAGCAGCTGCAGGTAAGTGGGCTTTGAGCCAGGGTCCATGCTGGGGGCCCATCACCTCTGAAACTTGGGGCAACCCCTGATCTCCCATCCTGCTGGGCCTGTCCTTTCACCAGTTTTCCAGGAGACAATGCCCAAGCAATGAAGACCCCTCTCAGTCCTCCATGGATACTTTCATTCACTTATTCTACCCACATGCTTGTGTCAATGGTGTAGTTTGTGACAGCACTGTGGTATGCCTGGGGAGACCCTTCCTCTTTCTAGTGGGGAGATGGGCAGTGGAGCCATGAATTAACACAAGACAAGATCATGCCGAATGCTCAGTCTCATGACTTCAGAAGTGGGGCTGCCTTAGGCCGGGTGGACAAAGGGGAGCCCCTGAGGAGCATATGGTTGAACCTACACCTGCCCACATGAAGTCACCTGCACAGAGACCTGGAGGAAAAGCCATCCAGGAGCAGGGGAGGGCATATGCAAAGGGCCTGTCAGGGACTCAAGGGAGTTGGAGGAATAAGTCCCTGAGGTCAGCTGGCACAGCAGTGTATGGTGGGCATAAGGGGAGATGGAGGTGTTTAGGACCAGATTTGCAAGTCACTTAAGAGACTGGATGTCAGCCTGAAGGCAGAGCGAGACTGTCGGAGAGCTAGGAACCCATGGGGAAGGATCTCATTTGTGCTTCAGGACAGTTTCCAGCCCCTGTGTGGACATGAGATGGGAGAAGGGTAGGCAAGAAACCCTCAGTGGCCAGAGAACAGAAGCTTGGGTCAGGGATGGGCAGCAAATGTGGTAGGAGGTGCTGGAGAGTATTTGAATATAGATTGAAAGTCCTGTGCAGATGTAGGAGACAGCCTTCCTGCTGAGCCTTATGTCCGGGGATAAATGGGACCCTTAGCAAAAGGAGGGAGCCATCACCACAGGGAGCACATGACCAGGGGTCTGTACCACCCCCAGGGAGCCGATCTCACTGACAGTGACCACATCTCCCTCACTGAGGCTCACATGCCAGGCCCTGCCAGTGCAGGGAAGAGGGAAGCGTACTTCCTGGTCTTTGGTTAGATAGTGGAACTCCCACTTTGTCACCACCATTGTGCGCTGTCAGCTCAGACGTGGCTCCTCAGACCCTGTGGTCATCTTCCTCTTGCACTTAGGTCAAGGTTCAGTTCAACTCCTTTGCACATACAGCGCACTGCTCTGCCCCAGCTGTGCACATGTGTGTGCCTGTGTCCACTAAGGATTGCTTATGCAGTGTCACATGGCTGTATTTTCTGGAAGATTAGAGGGAACTTCTGGGGTCTTTCACTCAGATGCCAGCAACACCCCCAGGGACCACTGCTTTAGTTGCAGGGCAATGGGCCAGGGATTTTGGGAGCTGCAGACTAGATAACAAGCTCTCTGTAAGCCACAGCAGAGGAGCCCCTGAACCTTCAGATGCTTTTAAACAGTGGCCAAACCTGTGCCCTTGAATGCTGTAAAGGTCAAGGCTGCCACAGGGTTCAGGCAGAATTTGGAGGCTGGGTCTCTGTGACCACTGGTCACTGCCGGGCTCTCACCCTGCCATCTTGGGGAATGCCCTTCCATGCCTGCCCCTCCAACCCTTCAGCATGGCCTTTGTGAACTCGAAATCTGTGAGCACGGCCTCTGTGAGAAGAGCCTGTGTGAGTTTGTCCTCTGTGAGCACTGCCCCTGTGAGCTCGGCCTCTGTGAGCTCATCCTCTGAGCACAACCTTGGTGACCTTGGCCTCTCTGAGAATGGCCTCTTTGATCAAGGCCTCTGTGAGTACAGCCTCTGAGAGCTTGGCTTCTGTGACCTTGAACTCTGTGAGCGTGAAATCTGTGATAATGGCTTCTGTGAGCAAGGCCTCTGTCAGTAAGGCATCTGTGAGCTCTGCCTCTGTGAGCTAGGCCTCCATGAGCTCAGCCACTGTGAGGTTGGCCTATGAGCTCAGCCTCTGAAAACAGCCTCAATGAGCATGGACTCTAAGCAAGGCCTCTGTGAGCTCACTCTGTGAGAATTGCCTCTGTGAGCAGGGCATCTGTGAGCTCTGCCTCTGTGAGCAAGGTCTCTGTGAGAAAGGGCTCTGCGAGCACAGCTTCTGTGAGCAAGGCTTTTTGTGAGCAAGTCCTCTGTGAGCATGGCCTCTGAGATCACATCCTCTGTGAGAAGGGCCTCTGTGAGTATGACCTCTATGAGCAAGGCCTCTGTGAGCAAGGCCAGTGATCACCGCCTCTGTTAGGAAGGCCTCTGTGAGCACACCCTCTATGAGCAAGGCCTCTGTGAGCACAGCCTGTGTGAGAAAGCCCACTGTGAGCTCAGCCTCTGTGCATGGCCTCAGTGATCACAGCCTCTGTGAACAAGGCCTCTGTGAGGAAGGCCTCTGTGAGCATGGTTCCTGTGAGTTCAGCCTCTGTGAGCACCACCTATGTGAGCAAGCCCTCTGTGACCTAGGCCTCTGTGAGAATGGCCTCTGTGAGCAAGGCATCTGTGAGCAGGTATCTATGAGCAGGCCTCTGTGAGCACGGCCTCTGTGAGCAAGGCCTCTGTGAGCACGGCCTCTGTGAGCAAGGCCTCTGTGAGCTAGGCCTCTATGAGAATGGCCTCTATGAGCACAGCCTCTGTGAGCAAGGGCTCTGTCACCACAGCCTCTGTGAGCACACCCACTGTGAGGACGGCCTTTGTGATCTAGGCCTCTGTGAGCTCAGCCTCTGAGAACAGACTCTGTGAGCTCAGCCTCTGTGAGAATGGCCTTTGTGAGCAAGGCCTCTGAGAATACAGCCTCTGTGAGCTTGGCCTCTGTGAGCACAGCCTCTGTGAGCTCGAACTGTGTGAGAATTGCCTCTGTGAGCAGGGCTGCTGTGAGCTAGGCATCTGTGAGCTCTGCCTCTGTGAGCTCGGCCTCTGAGCTCAGACCCTGTGAGCAAGGTCTCTGAAGCACAGCCTCTGTGAGCAAGGCCTCTTTAAGCAGGGCCTCTGTAACCAAGCCCTCTCTGAGGAAGGCCTTTTTGAACACAGCCTCTGTGAGAATGGCCTCTATGAAAAGGCCTCTGTGAGCTCAGACTCTGTGAGGAAGGCTTCTGTCAGCAAGGCTTCTTTGAGCTAGGCCTCTGTGAGTAAGTCCTCTGTGAGTCCAGCTTCTGTGAGCTGAACCTCTGTGCACGGTCTATGTGAGCTTGACCTCTGTGACCTCGGCCTCTGGGAGCTTGGCCTCTGTGAGTTCGGCCTCTGTTTGCACAGCTTCTGTGAGCAAGGCCTCTTTGAGCACAGCCTCTTTGAGTTTGGCCTCTGTTAGCAAGGCCTCTTTGACAATGGCCATTGTGAGTATGGCCTCTGTGAGAACGGCCTATGTGAGCTCGGCCTCTGAGTGCACAGCTTCTCTGAGCTCGGCCTCTGTGAGTACTGCCTATGTGAGCAAGCATTCTGTGAGCTAGGCCTCTGTGAGCATGGCCTCTGTGAAATCGGCCTCTATGAGCTCAGCCACTGTGAGCTTCGGACTCTGTGAGCAAGGCTCTGTGAGCACAGCCCCTGTGAGTTCAGCCTCTGTTAGCAAGGACTGTGAGCTCGGGCTCTGTGAGCACGACCTCTGTGACCACGGCCTCTGTGAGAACGGCCTCTGTGAGCATGACCTCTGTGACCACGGCCTTTGTGAGAATGGCCTCTGTGAGCAAGGCCTCTGTGAGCAAGCCCTTTGTGAGCCCAGCCTCTGTGAGCTAGACCTCTGAGCATGACCTACGTGAGCTTGGCCTCTGTGAGCTCATCCTCTGTGGGCACAGCCTCTGTGAGCACTGCCTCTGTGAGCACTGCCTCTGTGAGCACAGCCTCTGTGAAATCGTACTCTGTGAGTACCACCTCTTTGATCTTGGCCTGTGTGAGCACCACCTGTGTGAGCAAGTCTTTGGGATCACAGTCTCTGTGAATAAGACCTCTATGAACCTGGCCCCTGTGAGCTCGGCCTCTGTGAGCCTGGACTCTGTGACCTCGGACTATGTGAGCAAGGCCTCTGTGAGCACAGCCTTGGTGAGCAAGATGTCTGTGAGCTTGCTGTCTGTGAGCTTTGGGAGTTCGGCCTCTGTGAGCTCGCCCTCAGTGAGCAAGGCCTCCATGGGCTCTTTTTTTCCCTTCAGACTGAAGAGAAGCACAGAGGACACAGCAAATGTGTGTCATGGGTTAGGAAACCAGTCACAGGTTGACCAGGGTTCCCTGCTGGCTGTGGAGGCCGACCTGTGAACTCCTGAGCTGAGTGGCCTTCACACTGCCCCTGCTCACTCGCTTTCATCTCATGCTGCAGGATGGGGAGGGAAACTCTTTAGCCACCAGAAGGGGAAGGAGCCTGGCCAGCACCCGCCTTCCTTCTGAAGAAGAGGAGGGTAGAGAAGCATCACATTTAGTGCCTGTCAGCACCAGGGCCCAGCCAGCACCTCTCTGTCCCCTAGGAGGAAGGTGCCTTGCTGACTGAATGTCATAGAAACCAAAGTGCAGTTCAAGGCACTGGGTATTGAGCCGCACCCTGCCACTCCTGTGACTTGGAGAACACAGACTGCGTAGAGCCAGTGAGGAAAAGGTGTCTATACCAGGCATGCCTCAGAGTGTTTCCTGGGCCTGGATCTGTGTTTGTGTAACTGTTGCTAGAATTGTATAGCCAGAGTGGAGTGAGGTGTTTGTGGAGGCCTCATACGTATGCAATGTAGATTCCCCTGCAAGGAAAAAGAAAAAAGTATTCACATAAAATAGTCCTTGAAAGACCTTTGCAAGAGATGCC
Source organism: Sciurus carolinensis (assembly GCF_902686445.1). Taxonomy (NCBI): domain Eukaryota; kingdom Metazoa; phylum Chordata; class Mammalia; order Rodentia; family Sciuridae; genus Sciurus; species Sciurus carolinensis. Next base: position 831,795 of record NW_025920117.1, read on the forward strand.
TGCGGTTTCAGCTCCAAGACCCTGGATGTGCCACCCTGCGGAGGTCTGCTCTGTGTTGACCAAGAGCAGACTTCCTGGGCTTCTTTCTCGCCTGGCACAGGGAGCCCTGCAGGACCCTGGCTGCCTATGGCTGCTCTTGGCCCATGTGTGTCCCCAGCCAGGACTCAGCTTTGAGCCCAGAGCTGCCACACCCCACTCAGTTTGTGAGAAGCAGCTGTCTCCTTCCAGGGAGAAGATTTGAGGTTGCAAGCCACTTTCTGGATATGGTGCCCACTGATGGACCATAGGAGGCAGATGGTGGGAAGAGGAGAGGCCACACCTGTGCAGGGTCACAGGCACCTGGCTCCCAGAGTCACTCATGTTTAATCCATTTTCAGGAAGCTTTTTCCCATGTGGTGCTGCAAGGTCTTTATAGATCTTCAGAGAAGGCAGGAAGCAAACCAAAGAAAGAATAGTGTGGGTGTCAGGTGGGAGTGGGAGGGAGAGTGTCCAGGGGACATGGGTGGCCAGCTGAAAATGTCCAGTGTGCCCCAGTCCCACCCTGCTCTGTCCCTCACTGGGCATGCAGTTCAGGTGCTCCCATGGAGCAGAGAGCAAGGGACCCAAGCCCACAGATGTACACTAGGAGTGCTGGGGCCCTGGGGCCATGTCTGGAGGGCCTCAGTTGACAGAGGCCTGAAGCAGTCCAAGGCCAATCCCTGGTGCTGACCCTGGACAATCCTTAGTGACTGCTGGCTGCCCTTGGCAGGGGTGCTCCCCTCTCTGCTGGACCCCAGCCCCTGCCAGGACCTGGACCTGAGGCAGGACTGATCTGTGGATGGACGGCACTCAGATGGGGCCAGGTGAGAAATGGGAGCACAGAAGGGCAGGTGAAGAAGAGAGGAGGAGGGTCGACCAGCCCTCCTGCCCAGAGAAGAGGAGCCTTGCCAAGAACACAGAGCCCCAGAACTGATGGTCAGGGAGGCACAGAGCGTGCCTGACACTGGCGCAGGGAGCTGGTGTCGCCAGGGACCTTGGGGAGCACCTGCCCTGGGCCCAGCCACAGCTGGCATCTCTGTCCCCCAGAGATGTGAGCTATGCCCTCTGTGTGGGTGGAAGAAGCAGCTGGGTCTCTGGGAAATGCTGAGTTTGTGCTGAGATCAGAAATGACAGATGCACAGTGATGGCCCGGGGAGGTGTCCTGCCAGATCCCTGTGGTGATGGGGAAATCAGCACTGACCTCACTGCTGGACAGCAAAAGCCAAACGTTCACTCCCACCTGTGAGCATGTGAGCTCTCTACCAGGGAAGGTGGTGAGACCTGTGTTCACTGACACTGGGATATGCCAGAGGGACTCGGCACAAGACATCAGCCTCAGCTCAGCAGAAGCCATCTGGGCACTGCCTTGGACTCCGGCTGGCTCAGTAGAGGGTCCCAGCAATCTCTGGCAGGTGCTCCGCCCCTCCCTGAAGCTCCTACCTGCCCACTAGGACTCCTATGGCCCCACTGCTCAGATGCCTCCCCTCTGTGTGGTCTCCTCCTCTGTGCCTACACATCTTAAAACTATTCACCATAAAATAGAAGAGGAGGGAACCCTCCCAAACTCATTCTATGAAGCCAATATTACCCTGATACATAAACCAGACAGAGACACATCGAGGAAAGAAAATTTCAGACCAATATATTTCAGACCAATATCCTTAATGAACATCGACGCAAAAATTCTAAACAAAATTTTAGCAAATCGCATACAAAAACATATTAAAAAGATAGTGCACCATGATCAAGTGGGTTTCATCCCAGGGATGCAAGGTTGGTTCAACATTAGGAAATCAATAAATGTAATTCACCATATCAATAGACTTAAAGTCAAGAATCACATGATTATTTCAATAGATGCAGAAAAAGCATTTGATAAAATAGAGCACCCCTTCATGCTCAAAACACTAGAAAAAATAGGGATAGTGGGAACATTCCTTAACATTGTCAAAGCCATCTATGCTAAGCCCATGACTAATATCATTCTTAATGGTGAAAAACTGAAAGCATTCGCCCTAAAAACTGGAACAAGGCAGGGATGCCCTCTTTCACCACTTCTTTTCAATATCATCCTTGAAACTCTAGCCAGAGCAATTAGACCAAAGAAATTAAAGGGATACGAATAGGAAAAGAAGAACTCAAACTATCCCTATTTGCTGATGATATGATTATATACTTAGAGGAACCAGGAAATTCCACCAGAAAACTTTTAGATCTCATAAGTGAATTCAGTAAAGTAGCAGGATATAAGATCAATGCACATAAATCTAAGACATTTTTATACATAAGTGATGAATCTTCAGAAAGAGAATTTAGGAATACTACCCCATTCACAATAGCATCGAAAAAAATAAAATACTTGGGAATCAATCTCACAAAAGAGGTGAAAGACCTCTACAATGAGAACTACAAAACACTGAAGAAAGAAATTAAAGAAAACCACAGAAAATGGAAAGATCTCCCATGTTCTTGGATAGGCAGAATTAATATTGTCAAAATGGCCATACTACCAAAAGTGCTATACAGATTCAATGCAATTCCAATTAAAATCCCAATGATGTACCTTACAGAAATAGAGCAAACAATTATGAAATTCATCTGGAAGAATAAAAAACCCAGAATAGCTAAAGCAATCCTTGGCAGAAAGAGTGAAGCAGGGGATATCGCAATACCAGATCTTCAACTGTACTACAAAGCAATAGTAACAAAAACGGCATGGTATTGGTATCAAAATACAAAGGTGGATCAATGGTACAGAATAGAAGACATGGACACAAACCCAAATAAATACAATTTTCTCATACTAGACAAAGGGGCCAAAAATATGCAATGGAGAAAAGATAGCCTCTTCAACAAATGGTGGTGGGAAAACTGGAAAACCATATGCAACAGAATGAAACTAAACTCCTATCACTCACCATGCACGAAACTCAACTTAAAATGGATCAAGGACCTCAGAATCAGACCAGAGACCCTGCATCTTATAGAAGAAAAATTAGGTCCAAATCTTTAACTTGTTGGCTTTGGATCAGACTTCCTTAACAGGACTCCCATAGCACAAGAAATAAAAGCAAGAATCAATAACTGGGATAGATTCAAACTAAAAAGCTTTCTCTCAGCAAAGGAAACTATCAGCAATGCAAAGAAAGAGCCTACAGAGTGAGAGAAAATCTTTGCCAATCATACTTCAAATAGAGCACTAATCTCCAGAATCTATAAAGAACTCAAAGAACTCTACACCAAGAATGCAAATAATCCAATCGACAAATGGGCTAAGGAAAGGAATAGACACTTTACAGAAGAAGATCTACAAGCAATCAACAAACATATGGGAAAATGTTCAACATCTCTAGTAATAAGAGAAATGCAAATCAAAACCACCCTAAGATTCCATCTGACCCCAATTAGAATGGCGATTATCAAGAATACAAGCAACAACAGGTGTTGGCGAGGATGTGGGGAGAAAGGTACACTCATACATTGCTGGCGGGGCTGCAAATTAGTGCAGCCACTCTGGAAAGCAGTGTGGAGATTCCTTAGAAAACTTGGAATGGAACCACCATTTGACCCAGCTATCCCACTCTTTGGCCTATACCCAAAGGACTTAAAATCAGCATATTACAGAGATACAGCCACATCAATGTTCATAGCTGCTCAGTTCACAATAGCCAGATTGTGGAACCAACCTAGATGTACTTCAATTGAGGAATGGATAAAGAAACTGTGATATATATATATATATATATATATATATATATATATATATATATATAATGGAATATTACTCAGCCATAAAGAATGATAAAATTATGGTATTTGCAGGCAAATGGATGAAATTGGAGAATATCATGCTAAGTGAGATAGGACAATCTCAAAAAACCAAAGGACGAATGATATCGCTAATAAGTGGATGATGACACATAATGGGGGGTAGGAGGGGTTAGTGTTAGGGTTAGGTAGTGGGGCAAGAATGGAGGAAGGAAGGACTGTATAGAGGGAAAAGAGGGGTGGGAGGGGTAGGAGGGGTGGGAGGGGTGGGGGGAAGGGAAAAATAACAGAATGACTCAACCAACATTACCCTATGTAAATTTATGATTACACAAATGGTATGCCTTTACGCCATGTACAAACAGAGAAACAACATGTATCCCATTTGTTTACAATTTAAAAAAATAGTTGCTTAAAAAAAAAAAAACTATTCAGCCGTCATCAAAGCACATCCTGCCTGACGCTTGCTGACCACCCTCTGTGGGCTGCTTTGCTAGGCATGATCTCAGGCCTCATCCTGTGGAGTGAGTTTTATTTAGCAGATATAGGTGAACAGACAGTAGGAGGCCCAGGTGCCCAACACCATGCCTGCAATGTCAGCTGGGAAGGGAAAGCTTCCTCTGTACTTGGCTCTCAAGCTGAGCCACCTCTGAGACTGTCCCTGGTCTGGATGCTTCTGTGCAGCCTCCGTTATATTCTTTGTTCAGACTATGTTAGACATGACTTATTAACTTGGAAGAGGAAGTGCAGGGTGGCTCTAAGACAAAGTTCATTTTTATAAGATGACATGGAGATCACAACATCTGTGAATTTGAGTCCTGCCTTTTTCACTTAGTATTATGTCATGAGCATGTCCCCATGTCATTAGATGCTTTACTACAGGGACTTTGGATTTATACAGAGACCCTTTATGTAAATGTAGTCACTACTTTTAAATTGACTCACTTAAAACCACTGTCTTGATGAAGATTCCATTGTTTTCCCCAGGTTTCATATTAAAACTTACAATTCACATTCTTGGTGGTCCAAATCTTAGTGTGTGTCTGTTTGATTGTTTCCTCAGGAGAAAAGTCAGGAGTTAGAATTACTGATCCAAAGGAGGTAAAGGTCTAGGACACGCCTGAGACATGGAAGATCAGCTCTTCTGAGATTTCACACAAAAGGACACTCATCAGAGAGGTGTGGAAATGATGCTTAATTCCTAGCAACAGCTGACAACCTGAGTGCTTTGTTTTGGAAAATCTGCTTTTTTGACCTTTTGAAGAATGGCACCTGTTTTAGTTTGTGTTCTCTTGGCAACTGGTGAGGTTGAACCGTTCTCATATGGTGACGGGCTGCTTATTAATCTTTTGTGAATTGCGTATTTGTATCCATAGTCCTTTTGTCCATGGAGATAACCTTTTTTTCTATTGATTTGCAAGTACTCTTTACATATTGAGAGAATTAACAGCCTTTGAATACTGCATGCTTTAAGTATTTTCCCCAATTTATCTTTTTCTCCTATTTTATTAACTTGAAAATGGTATGAAAATTTTAGGTCGCCAAATCCATCAAATTTTTCCTTAGTGTTCCTACCTTGATATCATGTTTACAGAAATGCATCTCCACACCAGATATGTATGTATAAAATATTCTTTCCTTAGTTTCTTATGACTTTGCTGTTGTAGTAATTCATCTGGAGTCTGTATAGATATGTGGTGTTCTACGTGTCCAATGTATTTATCTGTTTACAGTTGAGCAGTTATTTTGGTTCAGTCTGTCTCCCCTGATTTAAGGTGCAAGTGTCCTTACACTAAAGGGCAGCAAAGTCTGGCTTTATGTTTGCCTGCTCCATTGAACTCTGCCTTGTCTCTGGCACTGAATCAGACTTCCTGTTTCTTTACCCGTGTGAAACTTCCACATCTCACTTCATATACATTAGTGAAGTTCACAAAACTATGCAGGAAGATTTTTTTTTGTGTGTGTGTGTGCATTTCATTTGGTTTGCTAGTCAATTTGGGGTGAACTGACATCCTTACAGTATATGTAGGATTGTTCATCTAGGAATAGAAAATGCTTTTATTTCATTTGTTTCCTCAGTAAACATATTGCTGGATAAAGGGTATTTTTCATCATGTTTATTGACTTTTATTTTTATGTCATGTGGTTATTCTGAACAGCTTTTTAATTATTGCTGATGTATAGAAATTCATTATATTCATAGTAGTATTATTTTGCTGCTGACCATCTACCTTGTCACCACAGTTCACATTTCTTGGCTCTTTGTGATTTGCTGTTTGAGAGAGGGGCAGAGGAGAAAACCTTCCTGTTGAAAATAACAACAGTTGTGGCTCTTCTTTCCAACTCCTCAGGTTCCAAATGAGGGTGGGTGACAGGGAAGAGGGTCACATGCTGACTTTGCTCTTCACAAGGTGCCCACAAAGCTAGAGAAGCACTGACCACTGATTCTCCATCTGGGACACAGGTCCCTTGTGAAGTTTGGTGGTTTTGGGTATCAGGATTGAACTTGGGGGGTGCTCTACCACTGAGCCACATCCCCAGCCATTTGATTTTGAGGCAGGTTCTCGCTGAACTTGCAATCCTCTTGTCTCATCCTCCCAAGTTGCTGGGATTGCAGGCATGTGCCATTGCACCCAGTCCTGGTAAAGTTTTAAATACATATTTGGTTTCTGTCCACCTCCACTGGACTTTCCAGCCATGGCTCACCAGTACTCCTCGACATTCTTCTGGTCTTTCTCTATTGCTAAATGCATTTCTATTTTCACTCTAGGACTTCAAATGTGTACATTTGAAGTCTAGTTTCTCTGGTGGCCATACTTGGTGTTTCTAAGATCTGAGCTCTACTTTAGTTCTCTGACAACATCAGAACTAGCTCTCATTGTGCAAGACCAGGGAGGACCGTACTCACTCACTGGAAATGCTCTAGAATGTGTCAATGCTCTAGAAGGTCTGGGGCTTTACAGCAGTAAAGAACCAGTGGGGTTCCTCAGCATCAGGGGATCTTTTCCGTCAGTGGTGAAACTGCGTGTACAGTTGCACATCTGTGCCAGGAGCGCCCCTGCTGTGTCCTCCACTCAAGTCCCGTGAGTTTGTGGTGGCACTCTGTGACTGTTTAGAAAGGTCTTGCTGTCTTTCTGAATGCTTTGTTTCTAGCACAGGGTCCTGCACCAAAGGCTGCACCCACACACCTCAGAGCTGGATCCACACGTCTCAGGCTTTGATTCATGTGCCTCAGTGACAGTCTGGGGACCCTCCGTTTCAGCTGACATGCAGTTTACCCTGAATGCTCCAGCACCTACTAGGGAGCCTCCCCATGCTGTGTGAGTCTGCAGGGCTTCTGGTCACCGTGGGAGCTCTGTCCACTTTCTGCCCTTCATGCATCTAACAGAGCTTCTCTGAATTGCCCTGGCCTTCAGCAGGCCCCAGGAAGGGATCCCAGGTCTGCAGTGAGCTTTCCTACTACCAGTGGGCTCTGCTTGCTTCCGTGAAGACCTCAGTCCCCAGCTTGCTTTGTGGTTTCTCTGAATCGTCCCGTGTCCCATCTTCCTGTTCCCTGCCAGTCCTTACCCAGGTGCCTCTGGCAGGCTTCCTCTTTACCCCATCCCTTCTCTTGGTTCCCTGCAGCCTGTGTTCTGTACATTCTCACTGAAGATGTGAACAAAATGCTTTCAGTTTTCCTCAGCCTTCCACAGAGGGTGCTGTTCCTCTGAACCCTGTTCTTCACACCTGATGAGACCTGACCCTTTGCCTGTGTGACTGTGTGACTGTGTAGCTCCGCCAGCTCTGCTGGGTTCTTCTCTCACTGCAAATCCTGGTCAGGAAGGGTAGCCAGCAGTGCCCTTGCCACCTGCCTTGGGGTCTGTGGCCGGGTGCTACACGCTGTCCTGGGCAGGTGTCCAGTTGACTGGATCTGTGGCAGGTGTGAGGCTGGCCTGCTGCTCTCTAAGTACAGTCCTGGATACATTGAAAAGCCATCTGTCCCTCTTCCCTTGTCTAAAACGATGTGGGAACCACTCAGCCACTGGAGCCTGGGCTCTGCCCACCACCTTCTACTGCTGGCCAGTCCACCATTGGGTCAGGGAGCCCAGGAGGGGTACAGAAAGAGACCAGAAGAACCTGCTTCTGAGAGAGTCCCAGGATAGCAGGTGGCAGGTGGCAGGAGAGGGTTCTTGAGGGTCTTCCTGGGGCCCTGCCGGCCTTCCTGACCTCAGTGCTTTGCTGCATGCCAGACCCCATCGTTATTCATCATGGGCCAGTCCATCCTGAGTGCTTCCTCCTCGGCTTGGTCAGCAGTGACCCCAAGGACAGGAGGAGCCAGATGCTTCCCAGCCCGTTACCCCCTCAGCTCTCATAGTGATCCCGTCGCCCACGGATAGGGCGTCTCCTGTGGGCCACAGCCTAATTGCTTTTCTGTTATTTTCTCCTTTACTAATTATTCTACAGGCAGAAGTTTTCAGCTGGTATGAGAGAATAAACTCTCTGAAATAAGGTGGCATGTGCCTCCAGAATGCCCCTTGGTTTTAGCAGAGGAAACAGCAACAGCAATCGTGGCCTTGCTGACTCAGGGCGGAGTGACAGCCCTGACCTCACACTGGGTCTCCTTGGTGTCTCTATGGACATGTAGCTGTTCCCTGAAGTCCTCTTGTTCATCCAAGGTCCCGTCCTGGGCCTAGTCATCTTGACCCTCAGAGGCAGCCTGTTTTTCAAAGGGAGTTTGTTCCCAGTCCACTGTGAGCTCCTGTGCTCTGCTGGCCCACCTGCCCCAGGCCGGCTGCCTCCTGGCCATGGACAGCTGTGGTCCACAGCTCTGCCCTGGCCCCAGGGCGTGGCTCATTCCCTGGCTGCACCTGCACACCCACCACCAGCCCTCCCTGGACAGGCCCTGCAGCCTCCACTCAGCCCGCCTCTCCCCTGGCCCTTGCTCCCAGCTGCTCAAGACTCAGCCTGAGCACTGGAGCTTTACCTCAGGCTACGACAAGCCAAGCTGAGATGAGCTCCTTGAGGTGGAGGCCAGCAGAGGAGGGAAAGGCACAGGACATGGCGGTCATTGCCACAGGCTATGCTGGGGCGTCTCCACACCTGGACGGCCCCACCATCACAGGTGTGCTGTCACTTACACTTCCCAAAGCCACATGGCAGTTGCTTCCTGGGGTCCACTCATGCATGTATGCTGCATGTCTTTTGAGTGGGAAACCATTATGGCTGGAAGGCAAGTGGCCATGGTCAGGTCCTCCTCTTGGAGGAGGCAGCTGGGGCTGCTGTGCAGCAGATGAAAGGGACACAAGAAGGCTGCAGCCCAAGAGAAGAGACAGGAGGCAACTTCCTGGGGAGAGTGAAAGATGGCAGCTTAAGGCCAGCCCAGCAAAGTGGGAGCAGGAAGGCGTGAACTGTCCTGGATGAGGCTTGGCAGGGCCCTGCTCAGCAGGAAGTCACTCCCTCCTGAGCCCTGGATCTGGCCCTCAGGCAGAGCCTGACCTTCCTGACATGCCACACTGCAGTGCCCTCTGGGGATCCACCTTGCATGGCTAGAGGGATCCAGAGGCAAACCTGGGCTCAGGCACCATTCCGGTGGTGTCTGACGGAGCAACCAGAGGACTGGATCAGAGAAGGTACTCCAGCCAGTGGAGGAAGAAGAGCTCTGCCCACAGACCTCCATGATGAGAAGGGCTGGAGGGCAGGGGAAGCTCCCTGGGCTCAGCAGGGGCCTCTCCACTGCCCACAGGGTGTCTGACCACTGAGTGGCCAGCATTCCCTCCAACCTGTGTCCCTGGCAGCTCTGAGAGTGCCCCATGTCCTGTGCTGGATCTCCACCCTCCCAAAGCACAGTGTCTGGGTGGTGGGGATGGTGGGGCCCCGTGGGGCCTGTCAGTCACTGAACATGGAGGCCCAGGCAGGCTCTCCCTGCTCCTGAAGCACACTCGCCTTGCTGCCTTCTCGCTCCCATGTCTGCAGTCCCCTCCATGGGTTTCCCCTTCCCTGTGCAAATGCACACAGTAGTGACCCTAGCCCAGCCCCACCACATCCTTGGCCCAGGACAAATGTCCTCTATGCCCATAGCGCACTGGCTTCCTGAGGCCCTGCTCCTGAAAGAGGCCTCTGGGTTGCTCCCAGTTACTCTGGAAGGTCCTGCACCTCTGTGTCACAGACTCACTCTCCCCTTGGAGCGTGGTTGGGCCTCAGGGAGGTGTGAATTTGATCAGAGTTCAGAGAGGTGACTGAGCTGCATTTGTCCCCAGGACTGACTGCCCCTTTGTAAAGCCAGGTTTGCTTTTGAGAGGCAGGGTCTGTCCTGCCTCCACATGTTGGCTGACCTTGGCCTCCTTTGACCAATTGAATCTGAGGCCGTGACATTGCAGCTCTGGCTGTGCCCTGACAGGCTCCACGTCACTGCCTCTGTGCCCTGGGTGTGTGGCCCTAGGGCACTGCTCCAAAACTGGACTGGCTGCTGGGGGCTGAGCACCAGGTGGAGAATGACAAAGCAGCTCAGCTGACAACTGGCATCAGGCAGCAGCCTCTAGACCCTGGAAGAGGGGCTGCACAGGGGCCCAGGCAGGGCAGCAGGGGCTGACCAGCCAGCCTGGTGAAATATTACATCCTTCAGTGGCTGGTTTGTGGGTGGGTTGTTCTGTAGTGGCACCTGACTGGCAGAGGTGTGGAGACTCTGAGCAGAGGCAATGCCATGGAGGCCTGAGCTACTGGTGCTCCATGGTGCAGTGACATCTGGACCTTCCAGTGGTTTCTCTCCCACCAGCTCCTCCACAGCCCTGTGAAAGCATATGTGGCTCGGCAGCACATGTCTCAGGCACCAGGTGACTGAGGAGGGGCCACCAACGTCCCAGCCTGGAGTCCTCTTGCAGAAGACAGAGACTACAGAGCTCAGGGCAAACAGCACAACAGGATGCCTTCACCATGCAGAGCTGAGGGCAAGGGATGCCCATGCCCTGGTGTGGAGAGTGTCTGGCACAGGTGCCCTTGGAGTCACCTCTGCACTCAGAAGCATTCAGGCCTCTCAAGCCCATAAATCATTGGTTAGACTATCAGCCGGCAAAGGGCACGGAGGCTCAGTGGTGTTCAGCAGAAGCTGGGAAAGCCTTCCCCACCAGGCCTGGGAGACCAAGGAAGAGGAGGCCTCGGGAGTTCAGGCCCTAACAGAGCAGTTGATTTGTTCTGCTCAGTCAGCACTGTGATATTAAAATGTAAAAAAGTCTGTGCGTGTTTGAAGACGCATCTGAACATACACGTTGGCATACAAAGGCCTCTCTTAGGTTGGCCTTTTCCAGAAGTGTATTTGCATTTTGAGCCAAGGCTGTGCCTGACCCACCCTAAAGATTGAGAGGAGCTCAGTGGGTAAGCTGAGGACAGACAGGCCCTGGAACGAGCCTGGGCCTTAAGGGCAGAGGAGATCAGGACCTGACCCTGACTTGTGAGCATGCAGGGGGCGGGTGTGGCCAGAGACAGATGTGTGGGCTGTCTCATCAGCACAAGAATGTCCTGCTTGAAGAAGAGGGACTCAGGTGCTTGGAATTGGGTGGGAGCTGATGTGCTGTGGGTGATCCACCATGCTGGCTGCCTCTGGGGACATGTGGACAGAGAAGGAAAGGGGCTGAGGTTCTAGCCTTGTCCATAAGCCCCATGAACAAAGTGCTCTGATTGGAAGGATGGCTTCTCCTGGGAGCCTCCTTGGGTTGAGGTGTGGGTGCTCTTCCAGGGGCAGCTGGTGCACTGTGGTGGGCCTGATGGGTAACACCCAAATCCTTTCCATCTCATGCTCTACCATCCTCACGAGCTCGCTCCCAAGGGCACCAGGATGTCTCCCTCTGGCACCTGGAGAGTGGAGAACAGGGAGGAGACAAAGTCCTTCTGTTTTCCCTGGCTCCTCCTCTCTGAAAGGCCCTGGTGCAGCTGCAGGAGATGCAGTTGGAACAGGAGGGGTGCAGCCCTGCCCTTGTATAGCTGATCATCTGGCTGGGTTAGGCCGACTTTTCTCTTGCTTTTTCTCTACCCAATTTCCAGTTGTGATTTTCATACCCAGCCAGATTCTCAATCAAGATGGACATCAAGTTCAGTGTATACTCCTCCCGATATCTATTCCAACTGTCTTCTCTGCCCAGAACTGAACCCCTCAGCCTCCCACCTACCTTGCCTCTTGTCTTTATTGCCTGCACCATACTACCAGCAGGACAGCCCTGGTAACTAAGATGGCACTGTGGTTCCATGTGCAGTCACTTTCTCAGTCTTAGTGGATGGGGTCCAGATTCCTGAGAATAGAATCCAAGATCATCTGGAGGGCCTCTGTCCAGCCCCACAGTCCCATCCCTCACTGCCTCTTCTCACCTCCACATACACACACACACTCACACTCCCATAAAAACCCCTGTCCACACCACACTGCTCCTTCTTACTGTCTTGAGTGGCATCCCTCTCTCACTTTCTTGGTAAACTCCAATTAATTCTATACTTCCAATTCTTATAAAATATTTAGTGTGCATATAGTTCAAGTGTGAATTCACTCTCCTCCAGCACTTATGCCAAGTACAGGGCTCCCTGCCTCCCTTGCTTCCATTTACCCTCCTCAGACACGATCATTTTCAACTTCTTATTCTTTAGCTATTTATCTCCATGAGTCTAAATAAAAGTGTCTAAATTGCTCCTTCTTGGAGACTTACCTTAGCCCCGACTTGCTGAATGCCTTCATGAAGACATGAACCAGCTTGCTCTTGGTCTGCATGTCCTCCTGACGTGGCAGTGCTGACTCTCTGAAACTCCTTCTACCAACTGGACCTACATGGGTGTTGTGCACGGGCACTGTGCACTGTGCCACAACTGCTTTCCCTTTGCTGCCCAGGGCTCCAGAGTTCACAGCTGTCCTCATATCCCTTCATTTTCTATGTACTTACAATTAATTACAGCCCGACCCTTCTCTACTTTTCTGATGCTCTGAATTACAGGTCAACTCCTGGAATCTCTCCAGAACATTTTGGGGGTTGGAGAGCCTCCTGGCCTCACCCATCATCGTGAACTGATGATTTCTTTGCCTTTCTCTCATTTCCTGGGCCACATTTTCCCTATTTCCTGATGCACCCCTTCCTTTTTTGGAGGGCTCCCTGCAGTAGTTTTCTGATATGGTATACATTTGAGGTAAATTTTTTGAAGAATCTGGTATGTCTGAAAATAATCCTGATTTTACCTCATTTTTGTTTGCTATTTCGGATAGATACAGAAGTCCAACAGGAAACACTTGCATCCAGGATGTGAAGTCCTCCAGTTTCCTGGGTTGCTGTGGAGAAAACTCTGGTCCTCTGGTCCTCTGTATGTGACCTTGCTTCTTTTCTATCATGTTCTGGACTCCACAGTGCAGTGTACTGATGTGGATCTACAATCATCCCTTTCCTGGGCACTTGACTTCTTCAATCTGAAAACTCATGTCCTGCTGCCCAGGCTTGTGAAGAAAGAGTAAGCAGGCCTTCACCTGGGTGGGCAGCTCCGGGCTTCCCTGCAGGCCCCGTGTGGGTGCCCTTCCCTTCCTCACGGGCTCCTCTGGCCCAGGGGAGGCGGCGACCACACCTGTGCTGACTAGAGTGCAGGAGGTGGCAGTGAAACTGGCCTTGTCTCACACCTGCTCTCCGGGTTTCTGTTCCAGCCCCCGCTGTGGTACTGACTCAAGTTCTAGTGGGATCCTGAACCCACTAGTTGTTCCCAGAGCCACACGGCAGCCCCTGGAGGGTCCCTGTCCTGGGTGCTCTCAAGACGCCTGCAGACTTGTCTCGGTCAGTGCTGTGGTGCATCACTTGGTGCTGCTGCAGAGAGGGCTGCGTCTCCACAGGCACCTACTCCTGTCAGGGCTCCCCAGGCTCCCCAGGGTGCCTTCCTCCTGATCAGGAAGCGAACGTGGTGTCACTGACAGGACTGCTTCTTGGTGCTCCCATGAGAAATTTTCTGCTCTCTAGTTGCCAGGACTCTGCCTGCCCATGTGTGTCCCTTGAGGTCCCTGCAGTACACACCTGTGACCCCAGTGACTCGGGAGGCTGAGGCAGGAGGATTGCAAGTTCAAAGCCAGCCTCAACAATTTAGTGAGGTCCTAAGCAACTGAGTGAGACCCTGTCTCTAAATAAAACTCAAAAGTGATACGGGTGCGGATCAGTGGGGGAGCTCCCCTGGGTACAAACCCCAGTGCCAGGAAAAGAAAACCTGCAACACCCGAGCACTCTCGGCCTTTGAGATGGCACTTCTGTCCCTTCCCCTGTCCATCCTCTGGACTCCTCCACCTGCCGTCGGGAAGATGGAGGTCCTTGGAAGATTCCCACCCTTAGTTGATGTTAGGACAGTCACGCCTTGTTCAGGAGAACAGTGCACGGTGACATGAAGCGGCTTGGTGTTCACAGTGAGGTGAGGTCCTCGTTCAGGTTCTGAGCATTGAAATGGGCCCCAAAGATGTGAGATGGATGGAGCCCTTTCTGTGTGCATATTGCGAGGGGCAGGAATGGGAACCCAGCAGAGCTCGCCAGCCCCTCAAGACGGAGCGACCCTCCTGAGCCAGCCTCCTGAGCCAGGCCGGAGGTGGAGGGGTGTCCACTGCTGGGGCCAACCAAAGACTGGGTGCAGCCACCTGCTGTTGTGGGGGAGCTCACCCCATTTCCTCTGTCACCCCATATGTGGCTCCACATTCCTGGGAACCTCACTACATATTGGCAACCCCAGGCGTAGTCTAATTGGTGTCCAGAGGTTTCTGGATTTGGGGTGATGTGGAACAGTCCTGGGGGCCAGAGGCTCAGCCTCCATGGTCCTTCTAGGAACAGCAGAGACAGGAGATGGGCAGAGCAAGACGGGGCATGGGAGAGCTAGTCATCGCCATGGCTGGTGACCTCAGGATATTTGTGATTCATGGAATTGTCCTGGCGAGGCCGGGCACGGTGGAGAGGAGAGCAAATGGCAAGGCATGCTGCAGATGAATTCCTGAGTTGGTTTTTTCTCCACCTTTCTTTTGATTTTTGTCCTTCCTCCTCCCAAACATTGGCAATGGACAATGACCCCGAAGGAGTGACAGAGGAAATGGGGTGAGCTCCCCCACAACAGCAGGTGGCTGCACCCAGTCTCTGGTTGGCCCCAGCAGTGGACACCCCTCCACCTCAGGCCTGGCTCAGGAGTCTGGTTCAGGAGGGTCTCAGTGTCCACCTCTGCCTGGCCACGCTCTCGTGACGATTACATCAGCCTGAATTATCCACTTTATTTTCTTGTAATGGGATCAGCCCTATGTGCAGCAGTGGGCAGGGCATCTCTGTGGGTCTCATCAACTTGCTCTACAGAGGTGGGACCCACTGGCTTGTGCGCCCCCGGCCAGAGGGTTTCTCCATCTGCCTCATGGAAAGGAAGGGAGTGGGAAATGTTCCCAGGCCTGGCTCAGTCCTGGGTCAGGCCAGGGTGTTCCTTCTGGGGACAGTTTCTTCTAATTGTCTTGCAAACTAGTCAGACAAGCATGTGAGACAGAGAACTGTTCCTCTGACGCAGCCTGGAAATCACCTCGTCAGGCTGGTCCCTTTAGCCTGAATCCCCCATCTATCTTGCTCCTTGCTGGGGATCCCAGGACCCACTGGGAGGGGTCTCCTGTGCCCAGGCTGCTCCTTCTCAGCTCTCACCAGAAGGACCTGGGAGGTGTTGCTTGCTCGGTACCAGGGCATCTTCCTAGGGTCAAGGGCATTTGTAACAACAGTGCCCACTAACGTGGCTTCTGACAGGTGCCAGGGACCAGAGGCCATGCCCAGTGAGGTGATTATTCCCACTTCACAGGTGATTGAAAATGGGCCTCAGGGACGTGGCAGCAAGTGCAGCCACCTGCAGACTATGGGGCTTCAGGACTTCAGCAACTCGCCTCCCTGTCAGAACCAGGTTCCCTGCCAAAGGTGCCCACTGTGCAGCGCCTGGCAGGTTAGAGATTGAGGCCTGTCACCTCCGCGTGCCCTGCCTGCCTGCCACAGCAGCCACCTTACTTCCTCCTCCCTCCCCTGTCTCCCCAGCAGTGCCCTGAGAGGTGCTGATGGGTTTTCTTGTTTGGGCGAGGGGGCTGCGGCCAGAGGAGTTTGAAGAACACTGTGTCTGCTTGATCCCCAGGTGAACCTCCATGCTGCTCATGGCCTAGGCCCTGACGGGTCTGCAGCAGGGATGCACGCTGAGTGGACAGCACCCAGGCCAGTGGGTCCCAGGGAAGTTCATTAGCATCCTGCAGGGAGGGTTGAAGGGGCACTGATTTAAACGCATTATCTTTTTAAGACCCACTTTATGTGACGTTCTTCAGCCAAGGGCTGCACTCCACTTCGGTGGACAGTGCTCGGCCTTTGACACCTCTTGGATCCTCCACTGGTGCTGGACTCTACCCCCAGCACAGGCCTTGGAGAGCGCCAGGTCTGGCTGTGAGTTGGGGCTCACTACCTGCACCTTTCGGCGGATCCATTAGGCAGCCTACACCTCGGCTTTTCTGTGCACAAAACGGGCCCACAGCCTACCACCTGATGGCTAGGGACAGCGGGAGAACATGCTTGGATACGCCCAGCATGACGCCTGGTCAACAGGAGCCCTAGATAGCCAGAAGGCAGCTCCAAAAAGGGCCTGGGTGGAGTCGTGGGGCAGGAGGAGTATTAGGATGCCATTTCTGTTGTGTTTTCCTCTCATCCTTTAATCTTCTAATTTTTAAATAGTAAAGATTACATGGCCAGTGAAACAGCAGCATGTACACGTGACCTTTAAAAAAGCGTCTGCAGAGTGGAAATGCTCAGAACCCAGGGGGGGGACATGGAGGCCACTGGCTCTCAGTGCCCACTGCAGGTCCCTGCAGGACCCTTCCACTGTTCTTTGGAGTACGGAGCTTGCTCTGGGGTATTTTCCAGGCACATGCAGGATCCACAGTCCCCAGACCATGCTGCATCACAGTCCCTGCTGGGAGGGGTCATCCAGTGCAGGCCCAGCCAGGAAGGTGTCTGCACCTGGGTGAACATCACGCAGAAAGTCTCAGTGGCAGGGCCCTTGTGTTCTCATGGAGCTTAGAGCCCCTGAGAAGCCACAGTATGTGAGGACAAATCCCTGTGGGCGCTGGCACATGCAGACACCCAGAGCCGAGGTCAGAAAGGCCCACTACCCGCCCCAAGGGAGTAGCAGGTACAGGGAGGTGAGGGAAGTCCTCCTGCTGGAAATGGACCAACACTTTGGGTCTCTTAATACCAAATCAGAATGGAGCTCAGGCATGAAGGTGGCACGCAGCACCCTTGTGTTGGGTGATACTGTGATTAAAATGTGTGACTCTTGGTGGCATTCTGCAATCTCTTGTCAAGGAAGCTGGGCTGCAGGCTGCTTCTCAAGGAAAATGACTGGTGGGCTGGGCCTGTGTGTCCCCTGCCCATCCTGGTGAAGCAGTGACCTTGTCCTGGAAGCTGGCACTTAGCTGGGGCCTTGCTGCAACCCCAGAGCTGCCGATGCAGAAGTGCTGGGCTGGGGTGGGGGGCATCTTGGACTGGCTCCTAAGCCTCCTCATGCCACTGGCTTGTACCCCACACATCCCTTCCCTGTTTCTCTTGGCTCACTTCCATCTTCCCTGTAGCCTTTGGGCCTCCACCTTGGACAGGGCAAACCTCCCACTGCTCCTGCACAGCCCACGTCCTTCCACACACTGCATGCTCTCTCGTCCTTGGGACTGGGGAGTGAACCAGTGTCTCTCTACCAGGGAGCTGAGTTACATCACCAGCCCATTTTATTTTAAGGTTGGGTCTCTCTCTCCAAGTTGCTTAGGGCCTCACTCAGTTGCTGAGGCTAGTCTTGAACTTTCGACTTGCCTGCCTCACATCCTGTGATTTGCTGGGATTATGGGTGTGTGCCACTGCACCCAGCCCTCTTTCTCTTGATTGGGAACTGCCTTGCCTCAGGGTCACTAGCTGACTCTGGACAGACCAGGCCAGGAGGCTCTGCCTTCCAATGCCAGGTCCCCTCTGCCAGAGCCTCTCAGTCTGTCTGGAACACGGCCCAGCTCTGATTCAGAAATGCTATTCAACTGCTCACCCCTGGGATTCCTCATATAGAGAATGAGAGGGTCACACTTGCCTGGCAGAATCCAGAAAGGGTTGCTGAGGGAAGCTGAATGCTGTCCTCTGCAATCAGTTGACCTTGCCCTTGGCCCTGGCTGGCAGGAACAGTGGGTGATGGGGGAGTCAAGCCTCAGGCGCTATTCCCAGGGAGAGGTGGCAGGACCAGGGGAGGGGCCACCTCAAAGGGGCTGTCAGTGGCCCCACAGCCCTGCCACAGTCTGTGCACACCCAGCCAGGGCTGCCGCATGGGCCACATCCTCTCTGCCACCAGACAGGCACAGTTCTCAGAATCGCCGTCCAGATGCTGGGTCCTTGGTGAAGCCTGAGTGGCCCCTTTGTTCCTGCTGTGATTTCTTCACTGCAATGGAGGAAATAAATACATACGGGTCTCTGGAAGGACCTGCAAGGTCCTGGTGATGCTCCTAGCAACTTTTGGGTCACATACATAGTAGAGTGTCCTCCTCAGCACAACACCTGGATCAACTGCCCCCAAATGTGACCCTGCCACACCACAGCACGTGGCTAGATGAGATGATGTGCAGTGGACAGGGACCTGATGCTTTGGGAGAACTCCAGGCCTCACCGATGATGAAGTGAAGGTGCAAGGTCTTCTGAGAGCCAGGCAGCCCCAGGGTCTGTGGCTGCAGCAGCATAGGAGCTCCCACCATCTTCGAGGGGTCTCTCCTAACGGAAGAGAAAACAGGATGGTGAAAGGCACCACTCAGGCAGCGATTGTACACGACCAAGTGGCTGGCGGGGCAGAGGCAGGGCAGTGGGATGGCCCGGGAGGTCTTCCAGGGAGGCAGCACCAGCTGAGGACTGAGTGGCAAGGCGCCATGGTAGGCAGAGCAGGTGCAGAGCCCCGAGGTAGGCACACACCCCCTCCCCTACAGAGCCTCAAGGAGGAACCCCAGGGTCCTCGCCGTGAGGAGAGAATGTGAGATGGCAAAGCAAAAGGGCAGGGGTCTGCTCGGGCACCACCTCATCCCGAGTGAGAAGTTCGGAGGTTATCCAAGGGTGCCAGGGCCACCAGAGCTGAGAGCACGGGTGTGACACCAGGTGTTGAAGACCCCTGCAAAAGCAGCCCTGGAGCCATGATGGGAGCGTGGACAACAGAAGCCCCTGCTGGGATGGAGGGGTGGGTTTGACTAGGTGTCCCCATGGCCCATCTCCCCAGCCTGCCCCAGACAGGACCTCAGCCACATGGGAATCTAAGGAAAGGGGGACAAGGACAGGACACAAGGCCACTGTGGCTTGCCTGCCATGCCCGTTACCAGGGAGCTTTCCATCCACCCAGAGTCAGTGTTGCAGACTGAGGACAAGGACATGGGTGGCCAGCAAAGGTCAAGAGCCCTCCACCCTAGACCTGGTCTGTGGGACCCAGGTCTCTTGTGTGTCTGCGACAGAGCAGGGCTCTGGCCTACCTGGCAACTTTCCACCAGGACTAGGTCCCTGGGGACCAGCCTAGTGACTGACCCTCCCTTGACATGCTCCTGGCGCCTGGCACACTTGGGACTTTGGCCGATAAGGACAGGCAGGCAGTCTCTGTGGACTCGGAGCAAGAGCACAGGCCTGGGGCCAGATGCTCACTTCTGGACTGGCTCCGCTCCTTGCGGCCGGTGTCCTCAAGCAAGTCTACACCCCTGAGGCCATAGCAGCTCCCCGAGTGACCGTGGCTTCTTTCTGCCTTAGTCTTCTCCACCTAGAAAATGGGAATGATGCCATGCCTATTGAGGGTCCTGGGAATGTGTGACCACCATATGCTGGACACGCACTGGGCTCAGGACACATGCTGGGGCCTTCTGCGTGGTCACGTGTGCCTTTGATGTGTTCAGAGGTTGTTTTTTTTTTGACCTTTTTTTATTGTAAACAAATGGGATACATGTTGTTTCTCTGTTTGTACATGGAGTCAAGGCATACCATTTGTGTAATCATAAATTTACATAGGGTAATGTTGTTTGATTCATTCTGTTATTTTTTTCTTCCCCCACCCCTCCCACCCCTCTTTTCCCTCTGTACAGTCCTTCATTCCTCCAGTCTTGCCCCCCTCCTTAACCCTAATTCTAAACCTAACCCTAACCCTAATGCTAACCCCACCCATGCCCCATTATATGTCATCATCCGCTTATCAGCATGATCATTTGTCCTTTAGTTTTTTGAGATTGGCTTATCTCACTTAGCATGATATTCTCCAATTTCATCCATTTGCCTGCAAATGCCATAATTTTATCATTCTTTATGGCGGAGTAATATCTCATTGTATATATATATATATGCCACAGTTTCTTTATCCATTCATCAATTGAAGGACATCTAGATTGGTTCCACAATCTGGCTATGGTGAATTGAGCAGCTATGAACATTGATGTGGCTGTATCTCTGTAGTATACTGATTTTAAGTCCTTTGGGTATAGGCCAAAGAGTGGGATAGCTGGGTCAAATGGTGGTTCCATTCCAAGTTTTCTGAGGAATCTCCATACTGCTTTCCAGAGTGGCTGCACTAAGTTGCAACCCCAACAGCAATGTATGAGTGTACCTTTTTCCCCACATCCTCGCCAACACCAAATGTTGCTTGTGTTCTTGATAATTGCCATTCTAATTGGGGTGAGATGGAATCTTAGGATAGTTTTGATTTGCATTTCTCTTATTACTAGAGATGTTGAACATTTTTTCATATATCTGTTGATTGCTTGTACATCTTCTTCTGTGAAGTGTCTGTTCATTTCCTTAGCCCATTTTTTGATTGGATTATTCATATTCTTGGTGTAGAGTTTTTTGAGTTCTTTATATATTCTGGGAATTAGCGCTCTATCTGAAGTATGAGTGGCAAAGATATTCTCCCAATCTGTAGGCTCTCTCTTCCCATTACTGATAGTTTCCTTTGCTGAGAGAAAGTTTTTTAGTTTGAATCTATCCCAGTTGTTGATTCTTGCTTTTATTTCTTTTGCAATGGGAGTCCTGTTAAGGAAGTCTGATCCTAAGCCAACAAGTTGAAGATTTGGACCTAATTTTTCTTCTATAAGATGCAGGGTCTCTGGTCTGATTCCAAGGTCCTTGATCCATTGTGAGTTGAGTTTTGTGCAGGCTGAGAGATAGGGGTTTAGTTTCATTTTGTTGCATATGGTTTTCCAGTTTTCCCACCACCATTTGTTGAAGAGGCTATCTTTGCTCCATTGCATATTTTTGGCCCCTTTGTCTAGTATGAGAAAATTGTATTTATTTGGGTTTGTGTCCATGTCCTCTATTCTGTACCATTAATTTACATGTCTATTTTGGTGCCAATACCATGCTGTTTTTGTTACTATTGCTTTGTAGTAGAGTTGAAGATCTGGTATTGCGATATCCCCTGCTTCGCTCTTTCTACTGAGGATTGCTTTAGCTATTCTGGGTTTCTTATTCTTCCAGATGAATTTCATAATTGCTTGCTCTATTTCTGTAAGGTACATCATTGGGATTTTAATTGGAATTGCATTGAATCTGTATAGAACTTTTTGTAGTATGGCCATTTTGACAATATTAATTCTACCTATCCAAGAACATGGGAGATCTTTCCATCTTCTAAGGTTTTCTTTAATTTCTTTCTTTAGTGTTCTGTAGTCCTCATTGTAGAGGTCTTTCACCTCTTTTGTGAGATTGTTTCCCACGTATTTTATTTTTTTCGATGCTATTGTGATTGGGGTAGTTTTCCTAACTTCTCTTTCTGAAGATTCATCGGGAGGTTGTTGATGGTGGCCTATTTGAAGGGCTTTTAATGCCAAGAGGTGTGACCATTTTTTCTCACCTCTAGAGGGATCAGAGGAAGCCTGCGGCTGGCCCTGACACAGCCCTTCCTGCTCTGCATCCCTGGTGGAAGTAGACTTTCTCAGAAGTGTTGTGAGCGCCTAGAGACCCTCCCCAGGGGCCTCAGCACTCAGCTGGCCTCTGGTTCTCCCAGCTGGTTCAGAGAGGGATCAGGATTCCTGTCCTGGGAGCAGGGGGCCCAGCCTGGTGCCTGCCTGGCACCTGCCCACTGAGCCTTAGAACCGCCGGAAGCAGCGGGAAGACAACTCAGCATCTCTGCAGAGCTCTCTCCCTCCTCTGCTTCCTTCCCCAGCCCACTTCTGCCCCAGGAGGGAGAGACACAGGGTGATTCAAGTCTTTCAGTGGTGCCCAGGACCAGGACTGCAGGGCATCAGGGGTGCAGTTTGCGGAGGGTGTCAGCTGGGTGCCTGGTGCAACCTGGCTTCATGCACCAGGCTTAATATGGCCAGGCCCCTCCTGCCCCACAAGAAATTAGAAACATGACAACAAACTCCAGCTGTCACATACCCATGAACCGACACCAATCATGCAACCCCGATCACATGCCCTATCTGCGGAAGGGGTGGGGTTGGGTAATTGGTACACCCAGGTGAATGGCATAATTGGAAGAGTGAGGTGTGAGCGCGGGCAGGGCAGGGAGGCCTGTTCAAGGGCCTGGCAGCCTCCTAATTCACAACTGCGGATACAGTAATTGCTATTTTGTGGTTTCCATTATCCACATAGTGGGGAGCAGTTGGGGAGGAGGCCCCTGTCCTGTCAGCCCTGCTCCTGAGCTGCTGCCCAGTCTGTCCCCTGGCCTTCGCCCTGGGAGGTGGGTTCCTGCAGAACTTCCCTGGGAGGGCTTCTGACCTGGCATTGGAGCGACCTCACAATGACCTGGCTGTGTTTTGATCTCGCTTATCTCCTGGAGCTCACAGAGCTTCGTTGGTTTCTCTGACAACCTTTCTTTCCCTCCTCTTAATTCTCTCCCCATATCTCTCTGCCATCATTAACGTTGGCCTGACGTGATCCCACATGCTCTCACCAGCATTTGGGGTCACCCAGGACAGGACAGGAGTGCTTCTGGCCTTGGGTACCAGGGCTGTGAACGTGGTCATCAGCCATTTCTCAGGCCCTTGGTTTTCTCCACCGTTGCTCTCGTGCCCAGTTTCTGTCACCCTGAAGGTGGTGTGTCTCAGAGACCCAACCCTGGCAGGCCCTCCTTGGTGGCAGCAGTGATGGTGTGCTGAAGCCTCAGGACACTGGGTGCTGAAGCCAGGTGCTTCTGAAAGTGTCTGCAGATGCCAGAAAGTTCCTTGTGGATCCAGCCCCATCATCCAGCTCCACCCTCCAGCTCCACCATACCCAGCTCCCCATATCCGCTCCCCTGCAGCTGCCAGGGCCTCCAGACACAGCTTTTTGCTGGCTCTACCCTCCCTGAGACCCCTGCTCCCCATCCCTGCTGAGTTCTCTGGTGGACCCAGAGCCCCTGCTGAGCTCTGCAGTGTCCCCTCCACTGGCCACAGATGTCCAGCTCTGCCAGCCCCTCCTTCTGGCTCCTCCTCACCTCTTCATTATCTCCTTGCCTTTTTCCAAACCCTGGGCTCCTTACCATGCACGAAGCAACCAACTCTCAAGGTGCTGCAGAGGAGGAAGTAACTCAACAGGCCCCTCTCTCCCCCTCTCCCTCTCCCCTCTCCCCTCTCCCCTCTCCCCTCTCCCCTCTTCCCTCTCCCCTCCCATCTCTTCCTCTTCCCCACCTCCTTCTATCACTGGTACACACCCACAGGCTGGCTCATCAGAAATCAGGGCTAGGAAACCGGGCAGAGGTCAAGACCACACAGGGTCAAGGCTGTGTGCCCTGTGGGCACCGTCAGATTTCCACAGGACTGGACAGAAGGCTCAGGCATCTCCCTCCTGCCCTGTGGTCCCTGGAACTGTGGGGCTATTTCTCTGCCTTCCCTGGGGCTGAAGTCAGCTCTGCATCCATGAGGGCTGCACAAGGCTTTCCTGACCCTGCTTACAGGGCCTCCTGCCTCATGTCAACCTGGCCAAGCCTCCAATAAAAAGAGACCATGCTCCTGCAAGTGGCTGTGCTGAAGGGCAGGCAGAGTGTCCAGGCTGGGTCTTCACTTGCTCCAGCTCTGCCGCCCTGAGCTGGTCCCCATCTGTACCCTGGGGAAGGGCTGTTGACAGACATGTCTGCGTGGACCCCATGTCCCCTGCCTGGGAGGGCAGGCGTCAGTCCCCAGTGGCAGTGTCCCCTGGGGCTACCATCGCCTGTTTGTTGGACTCTCCAGGTGTGCCCTCAGAGCTGAAGTACCATGCTGCTTACTGCAGATGCAGGGTGACAAGATTGCTGTGGTTTCCATGATGCACAGTTAACTTCAGCCCTGTGGAGTACAGGGAAATGGATGTCCACCCACCCCACAGTGCCCAGGGCCACAGCCAGCCAAGCCTTGGAGAGGTCTGGAAAGGCTGTCCTGGGCTAGTGGAGACCACGGCTGTCCAGGGACCAGGGCCCTCTGTCCTCACCAGCAGACATTGGTCCTTGTAGCCACCACACACATCACCCCTGGGGCCCCAGCCCCCTTCTGAAGAAGCCAGAGCCACAGAATCATGTGTCTGAATGTGTCTACCAGGGAAGTTGTTCACCAAGTCCCCAGCAGAGGTGCAGGGACTTGGATAAGTGGCAAGAGGCGGCATTTCTGTCATGGGATGTGCTGGCCTTTAGGTGGCAGAATAAAGCAGGTTTTGTGAGCTGGCCTCCTCTGCTCTCCAACCTCACCTCCTTGTCCCACCTGCCTGGCCTCTGTCCCAACCCTGGCCCCCCTCCAGATGGACCAGGAGCCTCCTCACAGCAGGAAGACTGATGGGCTCCCTCTGGTTCCTCCCATCCAGGAGGCTGGCCCAGCCGCCAGTGCCGTTCCTAGTCACCTGTGCAGAGGAGGTCCCAGGAGGGGCAGAGCCACCCAGAGCTCCAGGGAGACATGCATATTTATTTTGAGGATTCATAATGCTGCTTTTGCACACTGTCCTGCCTCCAGAAATTGGTCTGGCAGGTGCCTGGTCATGCTGGCAGGACCACGGATTAACCCCTCAGATTTAGCTTATGTCATTTCTCCAGAGCTTACAGCCTTCACCGTGTTTTTTCCCAGTCAGTCTTTGGTCCTGAAGCATCCAAGTCCATCGGTGGCAGGTGGGCTCTCAGGCGGCCGTGCGTGTGTGTAGATTTTCAAATCAAGTAACATCTCTCTTCAGATGCTGGGTCCATTAAATATTTATCAGCAGCGATTTGTGTGTATTTATTTGATAAATGGACCTTAGGAAGTGGCTGGGGTGGGCAGCAAGATGACAAGGCCAGGGAGGCCCGAGGAAGCCTAGTCCTTTCAGCCTGGCTGTTCTCGGAGCTTTGGTTCATGGGGAAGTGGGCGACGGTGTCCGGCCGTGTTTACCTGTGTGATCCCTGTGGAGGAGCGTGGTGTCCTCCAGAGCTCTGCTGGCATTGGCTCAGACAGCAGAGGAAGGCTGGGGAGGGACGTGGGGTACAGGGGATGGAGCTTGTGTCAATCCAGCCCAAGACCTGCGGGTACCTCCCACATCCTGCCTGCTCAGAACCGGGTTCCCAGCTGGACATGGAGGCAGACTGGACCCCAGGCCCAGAACCTGGGGACTCCCTGGCCTGGCCACACATGCACAAGTCTGGGCTCCCCCCACAAACGGTTTCCCTGTTGGGAAGGGGAGGAGAGGTGCCCCAGAGCCTGCAGCATCTTGGAGTGGAATGAAAAATTCCCATCAGCATCCCCCAGCTGACCATTCCCTGCCTGGCCTGCTTGCTGCCCAGGGCCAGGGAGAAGATGGCACATCCCCAGACCATGCTGCCTGTGGGCCTGACCCACTGTGTCATGTGGGCCTGGAGCACCTGTCTCCAAACCTGTAGGCCCTGGTGGGAGACCTCCTGCCACCCCTGCCTCCTCTGTGAACCTCGGTGCTCAGACCCCCATTTACCTTTTGTTTCCAGCACCTTCCGGGAGCTGAAGACGGTGTGCTTGCCAAAGAAGATGGCCGGGACAGGCACACATAGGGGCTTTGGCTTCATGGACTTCCTCATGAAGCAGGATGCCAAGATAAGCTGTGACCCCTCCCCACCCAGCCTCTCCTTCCAGACTCTGCAGGACAGGCTTGCAGCCTCCTCAGCAGCCTTGGAGGAATGCCTCTGGGTGTTGGGTCTGCAGGACGGGATGGTGCCGGGTTTCCCAGACCTCTGCACACCAGAGAGAGAACTCTGTGGTCCAGGTGGACCTGGGCAGGCAGCGTGGGAAACGCTGTGCAGTAAAGCTCTCAGAGAGGAGAGGGAAGGTCTGGGAGCAGCCTGTGGGGGCAGGGCTTCCCCATCACCTTTGTGCCCTGGCAGGTGTGGCTTGTGCTGGTTATACGCGTGAGGCAGCCCAGGTGACCCTCCGTGTGTGCGTGTGTGCCGCCCTTCTGCCGGACTCCTCCAGCTGGAACGTGCTTGCTGGTTGCTTGGATTTTGGGGTACTGGGGACGGAGCCCAGGGCCTCACACTGCTGAGCCAGATCCAGCCCTGAAGCTATTTGAGGTGAGGCCTCTGCTTGGAGCTGGGGTACAGCAAGTTTGCCTTGCTGTGGGTACCTGGTCCTCACCTGCCACCAGCAGGCATCCTGCTGTGTCCTTGGTCACTGCACTCTCAGGCCCAAAGCTCCAGCAGGCAGGGGACTACAGGGCTCCCCCCGCCCCACAGCTCTGACTGCGAGCTGCATTTCCCCTTCCTGGCAGCAGGTGGCCCCGCCCTGCACCCTGGAGAAGTCCTTCAGAGGGCAGGTGCTTCTTGAAACTGCCCCTGGTCCAGTGAGGGTCAGCTGCTTGGATCCCAGGGTACAGCCCTAATTCACAGCACAACCCCCATGGGCCCGGGACACCCCTGAGCACCTGCCCTTGTGCCAGGTGCCTGTGCTGTGGATGTGTGGCCATGTTTGGATGCCTGCTTCTCTCTCCTGGGTTGGCAGCCTTTCCGTGCCTCCTGTCAGGGCCCGAGGGACAGCCCCCTGTGGGCAGCATGCCCATGGCAGCAAGGGAGGCAGCAAAGGTGGGCTCCTGGGTGGCAGCACCCACCCTGCCTGGGCACAGTAGGTGGCACACTGGTCCGCCCTGGCACATGGTGAGTGCTGCACATGACTTGGCCGTGCCCTGCTCCCTGCCACAGTGCCCAGTCCCCAGGACACCGTCCTTGGTCCACAGGTGTGCACATCTCCAGAGTTCTGGGCAGAGAAGACCAAGGGGTCGGTGCCCTCCCCCAGTCCTAGGTGCTGGGTAGGGAGGGGCAGCTCCCTGCAGGGGCACTAGGGGCAGTGCAGGCCCCTGTCTTGGGAAGCACCTCTTGTGAAGGGCACGGCCAGCACTAGCTGTTAGCACACAGACCACAAAACCAGTCTGCGGGAGGTGGCATCCCCACGCTGTGTCCCCTGCCGTGGGAGCTCAGCTCCCCTGTGGGCGGTGGTCAGTATCCTGGCAGGGTCACCTGAGGCTGGGGTGCAGTGGTGTCCCAGGAATGGCCAGCCCTGGGCGGCCTCCTGTTGGCCATGAGGGGAACATGGCAGGGAGGGGCCAGCAGCAAGGTGCCCTCCTGCCACCCCAGAGTGGGGCCACCCCGGGACACAGCACTTGGGTCTGGAGGGTCAGACGAGGTATGTGTGTCCAACCTGGACACTGTGAGCCCCGCGCCACGTCGCAGTGAGAACACCCAGGGTCAGCAATCCCACAGGCCTGGTGAACGCTGACCCAGGGACCTCCCGGGTCTTGCAAGGCTTTGGTGCCCTCTGCTTAGTGCTGCCATGAAGAGCAGCACCGGCTGCTTGTTGTGCCAAGAAGCCTGTTCCAAGCGATCCTCAGGCAGGGGAGGGGACCAAGAGCAGAGAAAAGGGGCAGGTGGCAGGAGCTGTGGCCATTGAGCACTTAGGATGGCCAGGCTCCGGCAGTCAGTGCTCCCCAAGCAGCTGCCCCAAGTGAAGCCTGAGGTGTCCCCACCACACCAGTCACCAAGGTGGCCCCGAGCATATGCCACCTCCGTTGCCCCTGAACAAGGGACCCTGAGTCCTCTGTCCCTCCCCAGAGACCCAGGTCTCACCTGGCATCTGGGGTCCTGTGGAGGCTGCAGGGGCTGAGTTCAGAGTAACCAGGCAGCTGAGGACAGCAGAGGCAACGTGAGCGCCACCTCAACACAGGACACGGTCCCCACACACACACATCATCCCCACCAGCCTGCCGCACCAGGACCCCTGGGGCATCTGCAGAGGCGCTCCCTCTCCCTGATTTCTGCCCCAACTCAGCCGGCTACGGTGGAGCCTGTGAATCCACGGGCAGCCCAGCCCAGCTTGCTGCTGAGATGCCCTGCACACTGAGGGCGGGTCCAGCCTTCGGCTCTCATCACAGGTGTGGTGACCAGAGCCCTGCTCACAGGAAGCTGGGTGGACGAGCTGGCCTCTTCTCTCAACCCAGGATGCTTTATGAGCTCCTGATGTCCCAACAGTAAACGTCAGTCCCTCTGACAGCACTGGTATTACCTAGCCCTCCAGGTGTGACAGCAGCGTTTTCAAAGAACCTTCCCCATGTTTTGCAGGAAAGCAGGAGACGGAGGCTGAGGAGTGAAGGGGACGGAGGCTGAGGAGTGAAGAGAATGGAGGCTGAAAACAGGACAGAGGCTGAAGAGAGAAGAGGATGGAGGCTGAGGATAGAAGAGGACCAAGGTTAAGGATCAAAGGAGACAGAGGCTGAGGAGTGAAGGGGACAGGGTATCATGTGCCAAGGACCCACACAGAGCTGAATGCAGGGCCTCCCCAGGCTCCTGGGCTTGTGCTGGGCACATCTGTCCACAGCCGTCTGTCGGCCACTAACACCCCCAGCATTCTCTGAGGACAGTACCTCTGATCGGTGGACCTGTCAGACTTCCAGAATCCCACTAGGCAGGACAGCCCCGCGCACTGCAGGTGTCACGCTCTGACCCTTGCAGGACTCTGGGGCAGCAGGCAGGAGGCCCTTGACAGCTGGAGGAAGGAGGCTCAGAGGACTCGTCCTGGTCAGGGTCGCACAGCCAGTGCTTCTCAGCTGGGGACATCCTAGTTCCTCTGTCCTGTCCGCTGGGTCCCCTAACCCAGTACCCTCTCTTGCTGCCCCTCCTCCCAGCACACCCTCGGTTCCCATCTGGCCCTGATGCCTCAGGGGCTTCTGGGAGGAAGGCTGAGGCTGTCCCTTGGAGTGTCTCTGGAAACAACCTCCCCAGCCCCTGAGGAACAGTAATCTTCCTCCTCCTGCAGAGGTCTGGCCTCCCTGCCTCCCCTTGCCAAGCCTGAGGCCGACCCAGGAGCCCAGCCAGGTACACCTGTCTCCACTGGCTGAGTGACTGCCCCTGGGTAGCCACCCTACCTCCTCTTGCCCAGACCAGGCAGGTCCTGGAGGAGGAAAGGAGGGTGCAGGGAGGGCAGGGCCATGAGGCACGGGCAGGTTTTGCCCAGGAACCAGAATATGGGATTTTCCCATGAAAGGCGCCTTTAATTCTCCTTCCTCGGCCGTGCCTTTGTACTTCTGTGACTGCAGCTTGTTTTTATTTGCCACTGCTGCTGTTGTTTTAAAAGTTCTATTTTCACATGGAAAGTTCTCCAATTAGCAGAGCAATGTATTGGCTTAAATAAACACTCTGGGGAGCTGGGATGGTGGCTGGCAGCAGCAGAGCGCCTCTGCTGCGGAGGACCACATGGCTCCAGTCACTGCAGCTCCTGACTCCCTGCATGTTCCTAGCCGTCCCACCAAGCTGGGGTGGGCACAGGGAGCCACGGGGATGTGAACCCTGAGCTGCCCCTGTCCGGGGGACACCGCGGGACTTCTCCAGGCCTCCAGTCACCGCAGGGTCCACTGACAGGCCTGCAGTGGGCAGGGTTGGGTCAGGCAGAGCTGCTCAGATGCACAGGCTCCCTACTTGCGGGGTGCCAGGCACAGAGCCACGTGGTGCACAGGGAGCTGTCCCGCCTGGCCGTCTTGGTGCTCAGCACGTGCCTGCTTGATCACATGCAAGGGCAGAGGGCCGGGCTGGTCCTGTGGGGGCCTGAAGAGAGAAGAGGATGGAGGCTGAGGATAGAAGAGGACCAAGGCTGAGGATCAAGGGAGACAGAGGCTGAGGAGCGAAGGTGACAGGGTATCACGTGCCAAGGTCCCACACAGAACTGAATGCAGGGCCTCCCCAGGCTCCTGGGCTTGTGCTGGGCACATCTTGTGCGAGGAGCACCACCCCAGGAGGGGCACGGTGGTGGGTGCACCATCTGCACCCCGCTCCTCCAGCAGAGCCACGTGGGGTTGGTGTGGCTGCAACCCCAGAGCCACCTCTTCCCTGTTGGGTGAATGTGGAGGAGGGACCGTGACACCTGGACCCAGCTGACACCCCACGAGGGGACACTTCTACCCTGGGGCCAGCATGAGAATGAGGAGGAACGATGCCAGGAAGCACTGCCCATGGCACTGCAGAGAGGGTGCAGCCTGGGGCCCGGGCATCCCTTGCTCCATGCCTTCCAGCAAGTTAGCTGGAAGCAGATCAGGAACCAGGTCCTGGCCCACTCTGCCACAGTATGTGAGGCACGCATGTGCACTCGGTCCTTCTGCTTCCTTGTGCAGGTCTACGAAGTGTCCATCAGCACAGCCCAAGGGAAGATGCGTCTGAACCCTAAGCTGACCCTTCGAGGCAGGGACTCAGGTTCAGCCAACGTGTGTGAACCAAGAGCCGAGAACCAGGACAAGCCACCCCCAGATGTGTGCACCCCCAGAGCGAGCCCTCGGGGGCAGTATCCTCTCTCCAGATTCACCAGGCCATGGGTGAGAGCCACCGAGGGAAGGGGCAGATCCCAGCTGAGCTGGGACTCTGGACCTCGCCACATGCTGGGTGTGGGGCTGGAGGAGCAGCCCTTGTCTTACTTGGTCTTCTGGTGACCAGTGAGGCCAGGGTGTCCCCATTTTGAAGTTGAGGAAGTGAAGACAGAAGTTCCCTGTCAGGTCAGGGAGCCAGAGAGCAGCCGAGCCAACTCTGTGCCTACTGCCAACCAAAGTGCCACTGGCCCCTGCTGCTGTGCACTGGAGGGAGGGAGAAGCGTCAGTCTCCATGCTCCACACACCACAGGCTGAGAGCGACCGCGGGTACTTGCCTCGGAAGCGCACACTGCCACATGGGTCCCTTTCTCAGAAGGCCCCAGAGTCACAATCTGTCATGCACAGACCCCACTGTGCTGGCACAGTGCAGGCCAGAAGCTGTTGACAGGGCTGCCAAGAGAAGCCTCATGGGACTCGGAGTGGGGACAATCAAGCCCACTTCAGAGGTGACAGCACTGGCCTCTGCATGCCCCAGCAGCCCTGCCGGCCTGGTTCCCCCATTTGCTGTGCTCAGTGCCCTGTCCCCAGGCCTGCTGGTCATCCTTAGCCAGCTCAGTGGCAGCTCACTCCAGGCATGGGGTGCACAGTTGGTCAGGGCAGGGTGGTGTGGCCCGTGTTCTGTAGGAGATGCAGCCCTCTGCCTGCTGGGACCATTCCCCAGGGAGTAGGAGGGACCAGAGGACACCCTGGGCGGCAGCAGACAGGAGTCTGTCCTGGCTCTGCCCAGGAGCCAGGCAGTCCTTTGCTGCCCTGTGGGACATGAGTCCTGCCAAGGCCGTGCAATGAGCTTTTGTTGCTGGGAGGAGGTTTGTCTCCAGGGAGGCTGTGGAAAGGGCAGGCCCAGCGTGGTGCTGGCCGCCTTTTGGTGCCTTCTGTTACTCAAGATGGCCGCTAGGCCTGGCCAGTCTACCTGCACCGTCATCCCCATGCCACCTGAGCAGAGCTCCCAGGAATTTGGACAAGGTGGCAGGGAGACCCTGGCTCCCCAGACCTGTGGTCTGTGGCCGCATCAGAGGAGAGTGAAAGCCAGGATTCCTGGGCATCTGCCAGAAATCTGGACAGTGGGTAGGCCCTGGGCCCAGGTGGGAGCTGCTCAGTGCCCCTGGTAGCTGCACGGCTTCTGAGCAGAGCTCAGACTCGAGGAGCGCTGCCCAAAAGGAGCTTAGGTGCCATGGAGTCGGGGTCCCAGGGTCAAGGTCAGAACACACCTGCACTTCAGAGATGTGTGCAGGACTAAGCAGGGCTGAGGGACTCAACAGGGTCCAGTGACAGTGGGGACCTGTCACATTGCTTAGGTTAAAGGGACACTTGGAGGAAAAGGCAAGGGCCAGAGCTCTTGTCCTACAGGTGGAGCAGGGAAGGAGTGGCCACCTCCCGCACTGGGCCTCCCATCCAATTGGCCTCTGTGGAAACTAGAGTGTAAGTGAGCCCTGGCCACAGGCTCAGGAGTCGCCTCCTACATGGGGCTGGCCAGGAATGACCAGCGTTGGCCATCAGAAAACAGCAGGAAGTGGCTCTCAAGAGCAGGGTGGCTCCTCTGGGGCCTCTTCTCTGACTACGACTGCACCCTCAGCATTCCTGTCTGGAACTTAATCTTCCCCAGAGAGCTAGCTGGGGTTCGTCCTCTGGGTCCTGGCAGCATGGGTCACTGTCCCCACCCTGCGAAGTCCCAGAGTCCTGCACGTTGGGTGCAGTGCTGGACCAAGACTGCATGTGTCCAGTCGGTGTCCACAGGCTTCATTCTCCAGTCCAGACCTGCTCCCGCCTGCCCTTGCTGTCTCTGTATATGAGGAGCAGGGATGGAAGGGACCCCTCAGGACACTCAGCCAGGTTGCCCTCTCCAGCCAGGGCCACCCTCACCACTCACCCAGTCTGGAGACACTCAATGAAGGAGACGCCATGGTCTGCTGTGGGTGTGGACTGAGCACAGTGCCTTCCCTGCAGGGGTCGAGGTCAGGCCGGGGAGACTGACAGCTGCAGGGAGGGAGGCCAGGTGTTCTGGGCACTGGGAGAGCACCTGACCATGGCCTGTGCGAGAAGGGCAGGCCTCCTGGCCACCAGCAAGTATGTGCACGAGGCTGGCATCAAGGGCCCATGCCAGGGAGGTAGCATGGAGCCTCCAAAAAAGGAAAGGAGTGGGGAACTGGCCTTCCACAGGCCTCGCCCACTCAGCTTCCCTTGGTAGCAAGGGGAGAAGGCAGTTCCTCCTCTGAGTGGGCCCAGGTCCCTGCAGTCCATGGCCACCAGGAGATCCAGGGTCCTCAGCATGAAGGGCTCCCATCCAGGGAGGGGAGGCAGCAAAAGCAGGGTTTGGAGAGGCCCGTGGTCCAGGGACACAGCTCTCCAGAGATGCCCGAGGCTGTTGGGCAGAGGCACCGGGCACCCTCAAGCTGGTCTAGGAAAATGGGGAGGTGGCCGTGATCTCAGTGGAGTCAGTGTGGGAGGAAGCAGCTGGAAGACCTCAGCCCATGGGAGCAGAGGGCCTGCACACTCCTGCCTGGCCTGGAACCTTCTGTACCTCAGGGTGTCCCTGGAGGCCCAGGCTCAGGCCATGATTGTCATTGTTGTTTCCTCTTCCTCTTCCTCTTCCTCTTCCTCCTCTTCCTCTTCTCCCCCTCCTCCTCTACCTACTCCTCCTCCCCCTCCTCCTCCAGTGTCCCTTACCTGGGCTGATTTCTCTGTAGCTGCCTCTTCCTAGATGGTCCCCTGAGCACTGGGGTGGCCCCAGGGTTTCTCCTTTGGGAAACACAGTTCAGTCATCTGGACCTGTTGTAGGTGCGTTCTGAAGAGCCAGGGAGGGACATGGCAGCGGAAGGGAGGGGACCCACAGAAGTCAGAAGAAAGCAAAGGGGACAAATTCAAGACCAGTGTGAGGGACAGAGCCACCAGGGCCAGCGAAGGAGACTGGTACCAAGTGACATGGACTGCACAGTGTCACACAGTGGCCAGAAGGAGCTGGGCTTCCTCAGGAGCTGCTGATGCTGACAGGCGTGGCGGGGAGCCTGCTAATGAGGTCGCCCTGCACAGAGAGGATGGAAAGTGGGAATGGAACCCTGGCCAGGTGCCAGGCGCGGCCCCGGCAGTGGCTGTGTTGACTGCAGGGCACACACAGCCTCTGTGGAAACAGATTCACTCATAGTAGGTGGCCTGAAGCTGCAGCCCTACTGGAGCCCAGCGCCCAGTGCCACAGGCAGGGAGGACGGCAGGCGCCAGGGTGCCTTCAGCTTATGCACAGCTCTGTCTCTCATCCCCGTGCAGAGATCCTTCAACATCCTGTGCCACAGCACCCACTTGTATGGCCGAAGTCTGCTCCTAGAGTGGGCGAACTCCAAGGTGACCCTGCAGGCCCTGCAGCAGAAGATGGCCGAGCACTTCCACAGTAGGAGCGGCCTGGGGGCTCGGCCTCTGGATTCCAGGGCTTCTTGGGAAGCAGGAGGAGCTGGGTCCCCAGGAGAGCTGACCTGAACTGGGCAGTCACCCTCCTGTCCCTGTACTGGGACGCTGGCTGCCTGCAGACCTCCCTACCATCACAGGTGTCTGCACTCCTGAGCCAGGTGACAAAAGGAACGTACCAGCCTCCTTCCCACTCTACCTGCTGGCTTAGAGATGGGTCATCTGGTTGGGGAACACATCCCCTCCCGCCTGGGAGAGCAGGCTCTAGCGTGGGGCCAGGACAGTCCCTCCTGTGGCCGACCTTGATGCCGAGGTCTCTACATAGTCCTCCTGCCTTGTCCTGGGGCCCAAGGCTCTCAGCCCTCCTGTGTGGGCTCCAGGTGCCATTGCCCCATCATCCAGGCCCCTCCTGGAGGGCAGCCGAGGGCCCGGGGTCGCCCAGGGGTGTTTGCTGCAAGGCCCTCCCTGTTCCTCTGCAGAAAGAACCTGGAGCCAGGCGGGTTTCCTCACCTGGCGGGGGAAGCCAGGCCTCCAGCCAGGCAGCAGCCTGGGACCTCCTGAGGCTATGACTTCCAGGCATGGCTTGCCCCTGGCCGGAAAAGCAGGGCCTCCAAGCAGCAGCAGTGGAGTGA
The DNA here is from genome assembly GCF_902686445.1 of Sciurus carolinensis. NCBI lineage: Eukaryota > Metazoa > Chordata > Mammalia > Rodentia > Sciuridae > Sciurus > Sciurus carolinensis. Next base: position 866,380 of record NW_025920117.1, read on the forward strand.
CTGCCCCCAAGTGTCCTCAGAACCCAGAGGAAGCCCGGGGCCTCCAGGCATGGCCACCTGCCACATCTGTAGGACTCAGACCCCTGCTGCCCCATTGGCTGCCACCACGTCTCCATTTTGCTTCCTTGACTCCAGGTGGGGTCCTGCAGCTTGGCTCACTCTGTTCCCTCTGATGAGATACCTCTCCCCCTTCCTCCTGGATGCTGCTTCCAGGAAGCCCATCGCCCCCTCATCTGTGCTCTTCCTCGCCTGTTGCAGTCACTTTCTTGGTTCATCGTCCTCGCGGCACCCACACTCGTGCAGGTTTGTGCTCTTCTTTGTCAGTGTTAGGTTCATCTCTGGGTCCCTGGCACCTGCCAGGCCATCAACTTAGGGTGGAACATCTGAGTCAGGGCAAATGTGAAGCCAGAGAAGCAGAGGCTGCAGCCAGTCTCAAGCTCATGGCTCAATAAGTCCCCAAATCCTAATGTGCAGAAAGTGCATGCGCCTTTCGAAAGGGCTTGACAGGCCCAAACGCACTGTCCAGTCGTTTGCGTAGGGACTCCCCCAGCAGAGGCGGGTGTTCCCTCCCCTGAACCCCCTCGGCCAAGGAGGCCGAGGCGGGCATCTCAGCACTTCCACCCGGGGTTGCAAAGAAGCCCTTTCAACGTGTTGAGCTGCACAGGCTGCACCCCTTCCCCTGGAAGTGCTCCTGTGGAATAAGCCCTCCTGGCAGCTGCAGCAGGCAGGTGGGCACTGCCTCATGAACACCCCATGCTTGCATGCCCTCCATTTCCCTCCAGGAACCTATGAGGTGGGTGTGACCAGCCCATTCTGCAGATGGGAGAACTGAGGCCCTGGGCATTGAGGTGATGGTCCACAGGCAGGACATGTGCCTGGTTTTCTCCCTGACGCTGACCTCAGCCCTGGGATCCCAGTGCAGGCCACCAGGCAGGGGTGCCCACCTCGAGATGGCCCTGCCCTGGGAGCTCCCTTCCGCCCTGCTCTCCTCCTCCCAGAGGCCCCTGCAACAGCTGCTGGGCCTGTCAGGTCAGGCTGCAGGCCTCTGCCCTCCCTGTGGGTCTTGTTCCCTCTGTGACCTTCCCTGTGGTGAGAAGTACCCAGTTCCTTTGTGTTGAGGTCACATTGTCCAGCGCTCCTAGGAGCTGGCAGGCCCGAAGGCAATGGAATCCATGCCCAGTTCCCTCCCCGGCCCTGGTCTCGGCCCTGAACTCTGCCAGGAAGGTACCCGGATCTCAGGTGGAGGCCACAGCTCTGCCTGCCATGTCCCTGCAGGTGGGCAGGGGTCTCAGCTCCACTTGCATGGCTCATTGATGTGCCTGCAAAATGGAACCACCAGGGCAGGTCTCAGAAGGCATTTTGAAAGTTGCTCTGGGTCAACCAAGACCTTGATGGAACAGAGGAGCTGAGGGAAAGGACAGCCAGGCAGATGTCCCCCAACAAGCCTCCTCTGCTCCTGGTCCCTCATCAGGTTCATCATCTGCAGCTCCAGCACCGCTGGATCAGGTGCTGTTCTCAGGCCTGGCATGTGGGAGTGTGAGCAGAGTGGAGGAAGAAAGGTAAGTCACCACTGGCTGTGTCCTTTTCTTCCCAAGCTTGGAGGCAGAGGGGCTGTATTTGGCCAGAGCTAGGCTCTGCTTCCCGTGTTGCCATATTCCAGCTGGGGTTGGGTGGGCTGTGGTTAGACTCTGTACCTGTCACCTCCAGAGCCGGGGTGCAGACAGAACCCACGTGGCAAGTGCCTGGCAGCACCTACTCCACCTGTGCAGTCTGGGCCAAGCAGTCTGCGACAGCCAGAGCTTCCCCACGCACCAGGCCGCATCCTGGCAGGTTGCCGGCCTCCAGCACAGAGCCGAGGCAGGGACAGCCTGGCTGCTGGAGCACTGTGCGTCACCCACGCCACTCGGCTGCAGGTTTGCTCAGAGATGGGACCTCCCACGCCCCCTTCTCTTGATTCCCTCATCACACCCATGCCTTCTGTCCCTTGAATGTCCCAGTCTTCCCTCTGGGGACAAGGCCCTGTCTCTGCCCTGTGGGTCCTGCATGTGGCGCAGCTCCTGTGCTTGTGTGGGAGGGACAGGCAAGCACTAAGCCAGCACAGGGTCACTGAGACCAGCACCCATGTGTGCTGGCACCACCAGTGATGCCCCCCATGTGCCAGGGGCACCCAGCCTGGGCCCCCTTAGCCATGCAGCTGGCAATGAAATTGTTTGGTTTGAAGCCAAATGTTCCCTCCTGTGCCTTGAAGCACCACTAATCTGAAAAGAGACGGTCATGTGACTGTTTTTGTACAGAGGATTGGACCCAGGGTGCTCTGTCCACCGCTAAGCTGCATCCCCAGCCCTTTTATCTTGAGACAGGGTCTCATTAGTTGCCTGGGCTGGTCTCAAACGTGCAGCCCTGCTTCAGCCTCTCAAAGCACTGGGGTCACAAGCATGTGCACATGTGACTTAGTGAAGACCCAGCCAGGAAAACAGTAAGGAAATGGGGAGAGCCTGTGTCGGGGACTTCCCGCATGCAGAGGGACACACAGCAATCTTAGGTTCTCTCTCTCAAGTGTAGACATTCAATTTCATTTTAGCCCCCAACTCCCTAGAGAGATGCTATTACCATTTTGCAGAGGTTCAAACTGAGGCCCGGAGGGTTCTCCTGACTCTGGACCCAGTGGAACAGATGACCCTGTTTCCTCATACCCTAAATCCCAAATGGCCTGCAAAATCTGGGCTCCCAGCCATCAGGAAAGCTACCGCAGAGCATGGCCCCCAGCCTGGTGTTCTAAATAAAGTTTTATTGGAACGTAGCCCTACCCATGGGTCTGCATCTCACATTGCAGGGCCAGCGGAGCAGTTGTGGCAGAGACCCTGTGGTCCACGAAGCCTGAAGTCCTCACTGCCTGGCCCTCACTGGAAGTTGGCAGCCCCTTGGCCTTGTGGGCTGGCTGGACTTGTGTACCCAAAAGCCCCAGATGGCTGATTTCCCCCAGATGACCAGCTTCTTCCACCTGTAATTCTAGCGTCCCAACTGCCGCTCCCCTCCTCTGCCCAGCTCGGGACTCGACTTCAGTGTGCCCTGAAGAGGGGCCCTTGCTCTGCTTCTGACTCACGCACTCAGCAGCTATGGGTTGATCACCTGATGGTCTGGACACTGTTGGCTCTGGACTGAAGAGAAAGCCTATCCCACACAGTTGACACTAGAGCAGGAAAGACAAATGATTACCAGATTGACAAAGTCCTGTGCAGGAAATGAGAAAGGATGACATCCTTCCCTCTTTTTCCCCATGGTGCTTATGGAAGCTTCCCAGGGAGTCACAATTCCTCTGATTTGAAGGGACCAGGCAGTCAGAGGTAGGCATTCAAGCAGGAGGAAGCTCAGGTGCAAAGGCCCTGAGACAGCCATGTTCAGAGCAGGCCATGGGAGCTAGGGAACAGGTCTAGGGTAGGAAGGGGCCAGGAACACACTGCACGACCAGCAGGGGTCCACCATAGCTGTAGGCTCATCTGGCCTGGCAGGGAGCCTGACTTTTATTCAAGATGCAGTGGGAAGCCCCCGGAAGGTTTAAGAAAGGGTGTGAGTCCCAGGACCAGATTTCCTCTTTCAGACCTTATCCTCGCTCTCTCTTGGGGTGGCAGCATAGAGGAGCAGGAATGGAGTAGGAGGTCCATGTCTTTCTCTGGTAAGCAAGGACAGTAACCAGAGCAGAGGCCAGGGCTTGAGAGAAGAGGTAGACTGCGCTTTTTTGGAAAAGGTAGTGTCACCAGGCTGGCTTCTGGAGGGCAAGAGACAAAGCAAGCCTGCTGCCCAGGTCTTTGCTCCGAGTCACCCAGCATGGTGGGGCCATGCAATGAGCCATCCAGGAGGCTGGGAAGAGAGATGTGTGGGTGCGTTTCTGGGCCAGCTGGGCTCCAGACATCTAGTTGGACACCCCTGGTCTCAAGCAGATGGCTAAGTTGGGAGCTCACGGGCAAAGTTGGGGCTGAGAGGTGAACTGGGAAGTCATCAGCTTAGGGATGATATCCACAGCCTGCCCCAGCTCACACCCCCTCTTCCAGAACTCTGTCTTCACAGGAAAGCACATTCCAAGAGACCAGGGACCAAGAGCCTTCATCCTGGTGTCTGCCAACCTTGCAGACAGGCCTGCTTGATCTGGACCATGGAAACATGGTCATCAGGCTTTAAGATTCAGGAAACTTCCAGCAAGTACGTGAAGTCAGAATTTACTTCAGAGCATCCCTCTTTCACGATTCCTCCGCCACCTGGAGCTCCACACTTTCAGGCCTAGACTTGGTACAGTGGCCCTTCTGAAGAACCCTGCAGGAAGAGGGCAACGGGGACTGTCCTAGGCCACCATGCAGGGTCCTGACAGGAAGACTTGGCCAAGGGCCTGTCCTGAGGAGATGGGTCCTGTCTCCATGCCTGGGGTTACCACAGCTGCTGGAGGCAGGATTGGGAAGGTCACAAGGGAAACTGTGTGGGCTGAGGCATGGGGGTCGGTGGCTGGCCATGGGGACAGGAGGGGGCTTGGGGACTCGGGGGCCCAGAGGCCAGCTGGAGCAGGTGTCACACAGCCTCATGCCCCTACACCCTGAGCATTTCTGGGGGTGTTTTGGAAATATTTCTGGGCGCTTCTGCAGTATCCTGCACAGGCGCCCCGTCCCCCGGGAGTGGCTGTCCGTGCAGCAAGGTGCTTGCTCCCAGTCCAGCTAAATTGTTATTGACTCATGTTTTCTGCGTTCTGCAAACACTTTACTCAGCCATTGCCAGCGAGGCCAGGGATCCCTACTAGGGCTAACAGGGAAGCCAAACTTGAGGGCGTCTCTCCTGCTCCTCCTCATAGATCACGGAATTAAACTGACAGGAGGTTGTGGGGCCTTGCAGGAGGGGCAGGAGCCCAGCAGCAGTGGACAAGGGTTTGGAAGTCTGGGGACGGGAGTGCTGGAAACCGGTGGAAGGAGGTTTGGCTGCTGGAGGGCAGGGGGGCGGTTGTGTTTCTGAACCTTGGGCTGGCCAGGCCAGAAGGCATAAAGCCACAGAACAGAGGTTCTAGGACTGGCATGACCTCGGGAAGCTAGCTGGACTTTGTGGAGGACAGGAGAGAGGTCAGAGGCCACCAGCTGGTCCCTGCTGAGGGCACCCACAGATCTGTGTCTTGCCCACAAAATAGGAAAGCAAAATGACTTTGAATTAATGACCAGTGTTTTGTTATTGGAAGATTTGGCCTGAAAATCAAGATTCTGCCCTTTTTGTGAAAGCGCATCTGGCCGCCCTGGTCCCGCTTTCCCATGAGGCACTCGGCCTGGGGAGGGGCTACCCATCTATAGAAAGTGTGAACCTCCTGTTTGCCGCAGTCCTCAGTCCTCCCTATAGTTGCCCCTGGACTGTCTGACTCCATCGCCTCCCTACCTGGTCCCAGAGGAGATAGTACCATCTCTTCCCCCTCAGCCTCTTCTTCTACCCAGGGCCCATGTCCAAAGGAAAGAGAGACAGCAGATGCTGACCCATGCTGCCCGAGCCCCTGAGACCTAAAAGATACTGAGGCCTGAGTGGAGAGGCGGGTGCTGCCCTGGCTCTCCTGGTCACCTCCTTCCCACCCCGGGAAGCTTCCCACCTCTTCAGCTGGTTCAGATGCACATGAGACTGAGCCCAAGGTCCCCAGGCTTAGCCTGTGCCTGTAGCCCAGGCTTGGGATGCACTCTGGGTAATCCAGGCTGGAGAATCTGCACACACCCTTGACCATGGTCTCCCAGTGGCTAGACCAGTGTCCTAGACCCCATGCTTCCCAGATGTCCAGAGCAAGTTCACCAGGCCAGGCTGAACTTGGGGTACCAGAGCCCCTCACTCCTGGGTCAGTCACGGCAGTGCCCATGGCCACGGTGACCCCTGTTGCCCACCCTTGAGAGCAGATGCGGGCAGCAGTGGTGTCTGGCTCTGTCTACCCAGTGCAGGGTGCAGCCTGGAGACCTGGCCTGCACCTTTGTGTGGAGTCCCTGCTTCCTGAGGGAGCCAGGTGGTGTCCTCCACCATAGCAAAGGTGGCTGAGCATGAGCTTTGGCTTTGTGGACATGGAGAAGGCCCCACGTGGAGCGCCTGCAGTCACATGACATACCCACAGACTAGGTCACAGCCTCCTTGTCTGAAAAGTGGAACGCTGGTGTCACCAGCTCAGGGATCTCTTCAAGAAAGCCATCACCATCACCATCATCACCACCACCACCACCACCATCACCATCACCACCACCACCACCACATCATCACCACCACCATCACCACCACCACCACCACCACCACCACCACCATCACCACCACCACCATCATCACCACACCACCACCACCACCACCATCACCACCACCACCATCATCACCACCACCACCACCACCATCACCATCACCACCACCACCACCACATCATCACCACCACCATCACCACCACCACCACCACCACCACCACCACCACCATCACCACCACCACCATCATCACCACACCACCACCACCACCAACATCACCACCACCACCACCATCACCATCAACATCACCATCAGCATCACCATCACCATCACCACCACCACCATCACCATCACCACCACCACCACCACCATCATCACCACCATCCTCACCATCACCATCACCATCACCACCACCACCATCACCATCACCACCACCACCACCACCATCACCATCACCATCCTCACCATCACCATCACCATCACCACCATCACCATCACCACCATCACTACCACCACCACCACCATCACCACCACCACCACCACCATCACCACCACCACCACCATCACCATCATCATCACCACCACCATCACCACCACCACCACCACCACACCACCATCACCACCACCACCATCACCATCATCACCATCAGCTCA